>NC_137153.1:44777395-44974895 GCF_951394435.1 Stenella coeruleoalba
TTTTCTACTACAGCTTTCTTAAGGTAAAGAAAGGGGATGAAAGTTAAAGATATAATGTTCTTTTAAATATATATGGCTATTTAATCCCTTAGCTCATTTTTTCTCATATCTCTTTCAGGAATGTATCATTAATATAATCATTTTATAAGGTTCAAATATGTTAAATACTTTATACAAAACCATACAAATAAATGAGCCATCCTAGATTTGAAGACATTTCTGGAATGACTAAGTCTGGTTTCTCTCTAATATACAACGCTTCTATCCTTGAAAAACTTCCTAGTAAAATGACTCCCATGACCTATGATTCATATGTGATTCAATTACATTTGGGGAACTTGATAACTGGAAACAAATGAAAGAAATTTATTTTCTAAATAATTTTCTTTATCTTCCTCAAACTCTGCATCACTGTTTCACTTCTTATTCAATGATTGCTAAGTAATAATAGCTAGTAACTAGTGAGCACCTCATAATGATCCTGACATCTATTATTATTATTATTATCATTATTATCTTCATGGTATAGCTAGGAACACAAAGACTTGGAGATGTTAAGTGATACATGCAAAGTCACACACACTGCTTTCAACTAAACTAAACAAAATTTGTGTGTGTGTGTGTGTGTGTGTGTATGGTTTGTTTTGTTTCACTTCAAAAGTTTCCAAGATCTCGAGGACTTTGAATAATTTTCACTTCGTCTTTTCTTTTACCAGTCTCCTTTGGGGCTCATCTACTTGTCCAGCTATGATATTATAACAAAAGAAAATTGGAATTCTATGGCAGATGATCTAAGGTTTTCATTTCATTAATGGAGAAATTTGGGACAAGACAAGGGATAGAGGAATATTCGGCAGGAATTGCTGGGGGAACAAGTAGTAAGCTGTGTATTGATTTTCTGTGGATCATGTTTGAGTGGTTGAGATTTCACTGCCCTGAAACAGGTTATCTTACAGACCATTTATTTGTCAGGGTATGATTTTATTAGCAACCAGTTCCGGGCCTTGCATGAGAATGAATCTTCTCACAGCCTGAGCATAAAAGACTAATGAAATTCAAAATCAACACCGCATTTGAAAGCTTTAGCTCCGGATCAGTGAGGGGAGGAGGTTGGAGTTAATGTCCCATTCTGTTCTGCTCAGATGAAGCTGATAACAAGTACTACATCTGTGGATGCGTTTTCATCTCCATCTGCTGTGCTGAGTGTTAGCTCTCTATTTATTCTAGCTCATCCCCATGTTTGTGCTGATGGTAAATAAAAGGTGTAGCACAGGAGTGAAAGGAAAATAGTGATTTTAACCATTTGGTGGGGTTAGGCATTTCTTATAAAATAAAGGAAGTACAAAAAGACTTGTGAAGGCACTTAAAGCTAACAAACTCTCAGGGCCATTGGAAGTTCAGCATGCAAAAAAATCCCCAAAACAAAAAAAACTTTATGTAAAATTTAATCAAATTGATCAGAGCATTCAACATCTATATACTAATGTTTTAATGATATCCTGTTTAATAAGAGTAGTAAAAATGCTAAAATTTTTTTAAAAATTATTCTAGGTTAGAAACAACAGGCTACTTATTTTATAAGATGATCTAAATAAGTCTGTCTAATGCAGGAAAAAAAAAATCTCTTTAACTCTCACAGAATGTTTAAGGCTGTTTAAACAGTTGCCTGCCGGAATTTCTCAGTTTATATAGGATCCAGGAATCCAATGGTAAAGAACTTGAATCCACCTCAGATATAACTTAACACACCTGATACGTTGAGATGTATGCTTTTTCTCAGGGGCAGAGTGCTGGATCCTGGAGAGTTGTGTCTAGAGAGGGATGAAGAAGAAGGAAAGCATTATGGTGGACAATGGTGGTGGTAGGATCCATAGTCTTAGCAGCAGGTCTGGGAGTTGTGAGTGAGCCCTGGTCACTGGTACAGTGTAACACTGCATTTGAATACATCCTAATACAGCTTCACACCAACTCTCACCTCTTTTTAAATATAATAGTTGTTTATTGTGAGGAGGAGAACACTATGATTTTTTTTTTTTTTAAGGCTATTACTAAGAACCTGATTACCTTGGCTGCAACACCCCGCTCAACACTTTAAAAAGTTATCTAGAAAGGAGAGGTGCTTGCCTGCAGGAGAAAAACAGAATGAGTTACAAAGCAGCAGGTGGTTCAAGAAGAATACAGCACCAAGCAGCAACAGCAGGAACACAATGACAAAGCTCACCTCATTGGTGGTTGAGTTGAGCATTGATGACAATTTCAAAGCTCTGGAGACGGGGAGGCAATTAACAGGGAGAGACACTCTCCAAACACAAATGACCACAGGACAGAAGTGGCCCGTATGAGTAACTGGCAAGACAAACCACCCCACCTTGAAGACTCCTAGAAAATTACCTAAGTGGGTAAGAACTAAGGTCTACCTCTTGGCAGTTGGGAATTCTTAACGCCAATAATGTAAGTCCAACTTATTAAAGTGATCTTTTAGATCTTCACACCAGTGGGTCCTTGATCCTTACAGATGGTACTTCAGACTTTGCAGTCAGCTGATCCCTTGAGGGTTCATCGAGAAAACAGAACCTCCTACCTATCTGTCTTCAGCTTGAAAGAACATAACCTGAGAGGTTCAGAAGCCTACCCACAGGGATCTTTCCACACACAGAATAATTTACTTTTAGTGTACAACCTGGAGAATCATATTTTTTTATGATAGTCTCAAAGCTTCTCAATTTCAACTTCATCTTTGGGTGTTTCTTTTATCTCCTTGCCTTAGTAGAATCCAGTTTTTACCTGAGGAATTGCTTCTCATCATGACCTCTGTAAAAGAAATATCTATGTATTCATAATTCTCATACCTCAGGTCAGAATATGGAGCTGGTACCTATCATCTTACCATACTGCACCTCCTTGCTTATTATTGCCTTTTATAAAATGTTTAGTGTCTGGTCAT
This sequence comes from Stenella coeruleoalba, assembly GCF_951394435.1. Classification (NCBI taxonomy): domain Eukaryota; kingdom Metazoa; phylum Chordata; class Mammalia; order Artiodactyla; family Delphinidae; genus Stenella; species Stenella coeruleoalba. Next base: position 44,780,340 of record NC_137153.1, read on the forward strand.
TGAATATCTTCTGGCCTTCTTTATCCTGCTATCTGTTAATCACCCTGCCATTCCTCTCGATTCAGCAAAGATTTTGACACCTGGATCACCATATTTCTCTTTACTAAACCTGGCATCATTCTGGATGATTTTAATATCAGTTTTAATATCTGAATGAATTAGCCATTCTAAACTTCCTTATCTCCAAACACTTTTCAACCTTCCATCTTAGCTACCCACTTACTTGACCACATGTCTGTAACTGTAATTCACATTTTTCATTCATCTGTAAAAATCTTTGTCAAGTATTACATCCTGCTATTATAATCTTTTAGTTTTTCAGTTTGCCTGTCCAATTACTCCCACTTCAGTCTTTTATACCTTTATTGAGACTTTGAGTCTAACATCTCTCTACCTCCTCCAAATACATCATTCAGGTCTTTTTATCCCATCCTATCCATATTACTCATAATCTTATTATGTTGTTTTCCATTTCAAGAAACATCATAATATATTTGTTAAGGACATGGACTCTGTAGCCACAAAATCTGGGTTCAAATTCCATCCCTGAAGCTTCCTAGATCATTAACGTGTGCTTTGATTTCTGTTCCTTAATATTCACAATAGTAGTATTTATTTTACAGGGTTGTTGTAAGGGTGAAGTGATCTCAAAACTTATGATCTCAATACTATCATCAATGCAAATTAATTTTTTTTTTTCTTTTTTCTTGACTCAGGCAGCATCCATTGATTTTCTCCTCCTTCTCAGAATAATGTATTGACTAAACTTCAGTAACACTACACACTCTTGGCATCCTCACAGTGTTCTCTCTTATGGACTCATTCTCATCTATGCAACTCTTACAAGTTGGAGTTCTTTAGGATTTGAGCCTGGATTCTCTTCTCAGTATATAATCTCTCCAAAATTCTATCTTTCACTCTTTAATACTTAAAATTCGATGACTCACTGTTTTATGTCTTTAAGCCTGGATACCCTCTGAGGTCTAGACCCTTATAACCATACAAAAATCCCTTTTTGGAAGCTTCAGTGTCACTTTATACTCACATATGCAAAAAGAATCATGATCATTCACTCTAAACCTGTATTTCCTTCTGTAACTCTTCTAAATGAATGGCAACACCATCCATCTAGTTGTGCAGGTCAGAATCTAAGTATCTGTTGTTGAATGTCTCCTTTCCCCTCATTTCCCACATCTAATACATCTCCCAGTTCTCTTAGTCATTCTACCAATATATCTTGATTCCATTTCTTTCTACATTTTATTTATTATTCCCCATTCCAGGGCCAATCATCCCTCACCTATATTGTTTATATAACCCCTGAACAAGTTTCTCCACATCAATTTTTGCCCCTGTTCAATCAGTTCTTCTTAATGCAGTCACAGTGATCATTTATTTGTCTTTTCAAAAAGCAAATTTTATGTCACTCCATTTCTTCTCCCTCTCATAACTCTCCAATTGCTTCCAAAAGCCCTTCGAAACAGTCAAAATCTTTAACATCACCTAGAAAGTAATGCGTAGTCTTACCCCACTGTAAAGCCTACATCATTATTTCAGACGTGTCTCAAATTATTCTCTGCACTCTTATTTTTCAGAGAGGTGGGGATTTTCCTTATGTATTTATTTATGATTTATTGAAAACAGCTTTATTGAGATTTTATATACAAATGATGTACATTTTTAACGTGTGTAACGATGAGTTTGGACATATGCAAACACCTGTGGTACCATCACCACAATCAAGATAACAGGCATATCCAAGACCTCCCAGAGTTTCTTCCGTGTGTGTGTGTGTGTGTGTGTGTGTGTGTGTGTGTGTGTGTGTTAAGAACACTTAACATGAGATCTTTCGCAGTACACAATACCATCTTGTAAATTATAGGCACTATGTTGTATAGCAGATCTCTAGAACTTATTCATTTTGTATAACTAAACTACCCATTGAACAGCAACCCCCATGTACCCCTCCATTCTACTTTCTCCTTCTATGAGCCTGACTATTTGATATGCCTCATATAAGTGGAATCCTACAGTATTTGTCTTTCCGTGACTGACTTATTTCACCTAATATATTGCCCTCAAGTTTCATCATGTTGTCGCATATTGCAGAATTTACTTCTTAAGACTGTATAATATTTCATTGTATGTATATATGACATTTCCTTTATTCATGTACTTGTCAGTGGACATTTAGATTGTTTCTTCATCTTGGCTCTTGTACTTCAGTGAACATGGAGGTGTTCACTGAACACTCCTTGAGTTCCTGAATATCTCTTGTGATCTTAATTTCAACAATTTTGGATAAATACCTAGAAGTGGGATTGTTGGATCATATGGTAGTTCTATCTTTAAGCTTTTCAGGAACCTCCATACTATTTTCCATAGCAACCCTACCATTTTAATTTCCTCCAGCAGTATATGAGGGTTCCAGTTTCTTCATATCTTTGCCAACTCATTATTTTTTGTGATTCTTTTTTATAATAGCTATCTCTACAAGTGTGAAGTGATATCTCACTGTGGTTTTGATTTGCATTTCCCTGATGGTTAGTGGTGTTAACATCTTTTCATACACCAAATAATTTTGTTATAACAAGAAAACCAATGAATTTGAAAAAAAATTAATTATTTTTTACATTAAATACTGTGACTCAATTATCAACTTTAGTTTTGTAATGTCAGTACTTAACTCTAATTAGGTTTAGGTCTATGGAAATATTTAGATTTTGCATTAGTTAAAATTAATATCTAATAGAGAAATGGCTTTATATTTACCTCAATTTGATGAAAGTCTAATTAGGTTTTTAAATGTAATCCATATTTTAGAATGCATGTAATGACTTTTCTTTTTCTCTCTTTCTGGCATAAATATTTTGTCACATTTTAGGAATATCGTACAACAAAATAGGTTAGTGTAAAGGAATATGTGAGCAATTAGTATTAGTGAAAATCTTTGTGCTTATGTAAAAATCATTTTGTTCAAACCACATTTTATAAAATAGAATACAATGAATATAATAAGTTAAAGAATTCAACAAGGTTAAAGATGATTTTAGAAATGTTTTTGAAAATAGTAGCTTGTTTGTGAGTGTGGTTTGGCTCCCCGAATGCTTTCATGTATATAGTGGTTCAGAATTAGGCACATATCCTTTCAAATAGCAGTTCTGCTACTGACCCACAAAATGTATCAGGAAACATACATAAAATCAGTACTCTGGTGTCCTTATCTGTAAAGGGGGAATAGTAATACTTACCTCAATGAGCTGTTATAAAGTTTATACTTAATATACTTAATAATGACTTTAAGCATTAAGCACAACCCTGGCCCAATTAAGTCCTAAATTGGGAAATTACTATTCTACCCCAAATGACTTCTACCGTGCTAGAATAGCACACTGAGCACAATAATCACTTAATAAACACCATACCATGCTGTGGCTGCTCAATAAACATTATTATAAATCAGTGGCTGATCAATAAGGAGGAGAATATGTCTGTTAAGGCTTTTTGTATGATATATCTAGTTTTATCAAAGAGCAGTATAATACCTATCTGACCAGAACCTAATCAGCTTCATAAAAAATAGGAGGTATTGTCATATACAACTTGAAGCTTTCTTGGTACCCCATTTTATTTTCAGATTTTAGAGGAGAAATGGTACATTCGAATTACGTTAAACCAAGCTAGATAAAACTGTAACATTTCCAGCTTCCATAAGCCTTAACTAATTCATTGGCTAGCCACATTGGATTTGTCTATATGGCAGAAAGAATGGCAGCACATAAGCTTGCTCAGGTCTATGCCCATAATCTTGTGCATAGCAGGGCTAGGCTGACTGATGACCTTGATTGCAAAATCGAAGTCAGAATTGTTAAGCAATAAACTTTTACCTTCATGTGTATGTGCAATTTTGTTTTTTCACCCACATTTTGTTTTGCTTTGTTGTCTCCCTAACTCATTTTTCCTCTGTTATTTGTGATAATGCCTGCTCAGGATGTTATACCTGTATAATATTTTAATCTTTATCCTGCAAATGTATATATATGATTTAATTTGAAGTACAGAATAGCTTCATGATAACCAGAGATTTGAAATACAGAAACTAATGTTTAATCCATTTCCAAGAAATGGATCTTAAGATCCTGCTTGGAAATTTAATCAAGTTTTTTACCTTAACTAATTCTTGGCTAAAGAACCAATGTCAATCTGGGAAGACTGGCCTATCTGACAGAGAATGCATATTAATAATTGAGGGATGAAGGAAGGAAGCACTTAGATATCAGTGTGACAGATAAAACATTCTCAGTCTCACAGCCAATCATAAAAGTTAGGAGATTTTTCTGAATGTACTGCAACTGGTAAGCTGAAAATCAGCCTGACAATTAAAATAGACTGTCCCCTGGCTTGCTCTAAAATGATATCCATTGCATAGAATTTGAGAAGTGCTAAATGTTAGTATATATGTAACAAGTTTTACACAATGCATCTTGCATGGTAGAGGATCTATAAATACAATTTCCCTTAATGTTGAGGCAACTCCAACTGAGAAGTTCTGTTTGCTTTTACAGTGTGCCCCTAGAAGTTCTTAACTGTGTCACAGCCTGAAAAAATATTGGGCGATGCTGCCCCAGGGCAAAGGGAAGAAGCCAAGGCATTACGCTGCAGCATGTCACACAGCAGGCAATTTAAGATCCTAGGTTCTGAAATCCATCTCTTGAAATAGTTCCTAGAATAGATATAGGACATTTATTTCAAGAAATTCAAAACCAATCTTTTATCCTATCTCATTTATTCACACTACTCACCTGTGAGAAATGAGAAGGTCAAATAATACCAACCCCAGAGTTTTGATACATAGATCTGATAAGTGATTTATTCAGAAACATAATGTTTAATAGATCTCAATGTTCTAACTCCCAAAGCTTTGCAATGTTTCTTGACTTAATGAATTAACTAATTTCTTTGTGAAGAGGGCAGTGATTAGTTCTTGTTTTACTGGCCCTTATGGATGAAAATGTCATTTATCTTGAATGTGTTCACAATAATGGTCACCTAGGGTCTTTTTGGGATTGCAGCTCAAATAAACAAATAAAGTCCCTTTCTGGGATTGCAGCTCTAATAAACAAAGTCCTGAACTAAGCATTAGCATTGCCAGATTTAAATCACTTTCTCTATTCAAGTTAGTTTCCTAGGACATGTGCACCGAAAATTCTAACTTTATCATGTTAGTGAGGAAGATTTGTAAGGATCCCATTTTATAGGGTCTGAAAGAGCAACAGCATAACCACTATTGTCCAGGACCCTCACTCAAATGAATAATAAATATAAACTTATTTAAAAATAAGATTTTAAATAATAAATGACTACATTGCGTGGAAAGAGCAGGTTCACACATCCCATTAGAATGGCATTCATTATCTGCAGGCATTTCCACAGTTCTTGCTGACCTTTATTAAACCATCACTAACAAACTCCTTCAGGTGACTGGTAAAACATGTTGAAATGAAATGAAATGAGGAAGTTAATATCTGGATGTGGAGAGACATTGCTGTCTTTACAAACGGAGAAGTTAAACTCCCAGTCAGTTTCTAAAGTGGAAATATACCATGCAAAAGTGTGCATAGCACAAAGCTTACCACTGTAAAGGAGATTTTGGAAATATATCTAAACAGCCAAAGTAAAAAAAAAAAAAACCCTTCTTAGGGAGAGAACTGTAAAGTTTAGAAAAAATTACTGTTTGGCATCATAAGTTAGGGCACTACTTCAGTCATGGATTAGGAGGAGAATCAAAGGGATAGCTAATATAATTTTCATTACAAATAAGTAGGAGTTTAGGAGAAGCTGAAACCTGTGGGAAAGATGAAATTAGGAATTTCTAGAGTCAATGATGTAACTGAAGGGGTTGTAAGAAAAGATACTTAATATACAGTTCCTTAAATCACTGATGTAAAATCCCTCTCCCTCTCAGGCTATGTATGTATGTATGTGTTTGTGTATATGAAATGGACGATCAACTGACTGAGCCTTAAACGAAGAGAAGAATCATGGATACATGAGGCTTAATTGGGATGGGAAATTACAAGGAATCAGAATCATAAAGTTAGAAGCCATAGCAATCATGAAAATACAAGTCCATGGACATGTTTAGGAATCTTGGGAACAAGTAAAACATACACTTTGAATTGCCATCTAGATAAACCTCATTTTATTTTCCATTCTCAAGTAATATTTAGTTGGAATTTCATTTTTGTAATTTTGAGCCACTTGAAAAAACTATTTCTTTTGCATATCACCATCCTCTAATAATATATTGCTGGGCTTTGTTTTCTGTAGGTTATTTTTTTCTTTCACATCCCTCCCCCATCACGTCTGACCTTACTCCTTAATGACAATTCAATATCATTGGTTTTAGCCGTCATCACAATCTTAATTAGTTCCTGTTTTTAGTCTCTCTGTGCTACATGCTTTTGTCCATGATGCCACCAACTACCTTTCTTAAAATTTTAAATCATCTTTCCCTTTTTAAAAAACTATGATAGCATCACTTCATAGCAAAATATTTTGATCTTTGCATTTTTATACTCAAGGGTATTTTGACTTCACTGTTTGACCCTTTGTTTTGTCTTTGCTCTGTTACTGGTGGGGAGAGTTACAACACCTTATGCAAAGCAATAAAAAGATGGGTGCAGAACAGAGTGAGTGGTAGAACATGTGCAATCTGGTCAGTAGAAACACTCATAGGACATCTGAAAGCAATTTGGCATATTTTTCTCATTGGTTAATTACCACCTCAATCATAATGCATATTATTGGCATCTGTCTTTAATATAAAGTAAAATGAACAATAACCAAAACTTATCATTATAAAAAATGAGTTCTGCAATATTTTTACTCTCAACCATTAGACATCTCTCACACACACACACATACAAATTTATAATGGTAAAGTTATAAAGAGTAAAATTTGAAATTGAAAAAAAAATCTAAGTGATGCATAAAATTTTAAAATATATTTACAGAACATAAAGTAGGATAATGAAAATGTAATAAATGGAAATGGTGTAATGGAAATGGTTTAATACATTTTAGTAAAGATTGATCAGTGTTGATATATATCTTTTTTTGATATATATCTTAAGCATTAGGCTTGTTCTTTTTAAATACATATTATTAAAATGCTGTCAGGGTCAGAATGGTATGTCTATTATCTGGTCATTCTCCTCATTGGTTAAAGAATTGCTTAAAATAGAGAATTCAAATTACTTTCCCAGCTAGCCTCAGTCAACCTCCCCAGCAACATTCCCTAATTCCTCCCCAATTCCTTAACATAGTCCTTAGGACCCACACTGCAATAATCATATTGAGGGTCTTATTTGTATTTTCACAATCTCACACTTTATAGTTCCTGAAACATCCCTTCAGAGCCTCTTCATCTTCCCTCATTTTTCTGCCTGGCAAATACTTATTTACCCTGAAGGTTTGGTTGACCTCCATGACCACAGTCAGATTTGATCACTCCCACCTTAAGAGCATAGTACTGACATGATGGTATTCATTGGACAGATGCCCATTTCTCAACATATTCCATCCATCACTAATCATCAATTTAATAAAGGCCAAGATTTAAGAACCAAGGTTTACACATTTGTATATTCCCTTCAATATTTTTCAAATATTTTGTTCACGTTCCAAAAATTTGCTAAATAACTAAAAAAGCGATATAGTAGAAGCCTTGAAGAGCTTCACAATGAATTACCATGTACCCTCTGGGAATTTTCTTAAGCTCTTTGTGCCCTAGAATTTATTTTTGTTTGTTTGTTTTGTTTTTCTCATTTTAAAAACAATGATTGTCATACCAACCTCATAGAATTGATATATACATGAATGTATGTATGCAAAGGACTAAGAACTGTGATTGGAATAAAGTACGCATTCATAAATTCAGATATGTAAATTAATTTCATGTCTTGAATACTTACATCAGTCCTAACTGGAAGTAAGAATACACAAAAGTTCTTGAACTATCTACCAGCTCTGGGATTTCCTATGGCTGGTGAGTAAAAGGCAGACATGTGAGAATTGTTCTGCTTTTGTTTGCATATCCTGATACATTGTATAATGTGATTCGGATTTTAACATTCATGTAAGCTGCAGTGGTAACTTCCATGTAATGGACTGTGGCACTAAAAATTAGAGAATTCAATTGAAAGGAATTATGGTAGTGTTGGCTGTTTTCAATGAACTAGTTTGAAAGTTAATTATTTTTTTAATAGCTTTACCAAGAAAGTAACTCTTCAGGAAGCTTAAAAAGCATAATTTCTCTGACTGCTTTTCATCAAAGTCCTTTTACTCCCTGTTGTGCTGACCTATTAAAATCAGTATTGAATCACATGTTGAATGCAGAACTTTGGATAATTCTTTGCTAACAAGTAAATAAAACATTTCAGAGATAATCACAAGGTTTTATTTCTGCCAGGTAGGGGCTCTCACATTTGACAGTTATATCTTAATGTCAAACTGAAAGCAGACGTTTACAGTGATTACTCAGTGCAGTAAGGAAGGGGACCTTTCCCTTCTAGATTCTTACCCTTTAAAAACACTCCTTCACCTGTCTCAGTTTTTGGCAAGGAAAGTCACTATGGCCAGTTTTGTGGTTGCTTCTCCATACTTGGTAGTAGTTGTTCTGGAGAAAGGAAAGGAGGAATATACTTCATTGAAAGAGGGAGACTTATACTGGTGATCACTTTTTATGAAAGAGAAAAAAGATGTTTTGGACTCACTCAGTTTTGTTGAGCGTGACCTATAACAGCAGTAATTTAGAAGACACTGTTATTAAGGCAATTCTCTGACACTGTAAGGAGGGTAACACAGGTATCTGTCTTCGGGGGGGACAGTAGTGGTTAAGGTTATGATATAAACAGAAATAGACATAGTTATATTATTTCCAAAATAGTATCCTTCATCTTTTAAAAAACAATCAGTTTATGAACTAGCTTATAAACGTGTTTGCACGAGTGGTTTTGTAAAGGGATTTATTTGAGAATTCATTCTTTCAGCAATCTGTTTTGTAAGAGGCAGTGGCATATATAGATCTTAGAGAAGAAATGTGACTGTCCTAAAACAGAGGTGAGGACGAATACCACAAATTGCCCTGGAATGGAGTAACAACCAGATTTGAAGTTTATAAATGTTCTGGAAATTGATCATGCGTCTTGGCCTCTGGACATTTTCCAGACCCTTCCAAGACATCTCTCCAGACAGAGGTGTAGCTTGCTTCCTATTCTCCTATGAGGTGATGTAGCAGGAATATGGCTTGTCTGCCAATCTGCTAGATCCATATGAGACATCAGTTTAGAATAGAACAATATGCAGGCAACATGACGAAATCCACACAGGAGTCTGGTTTTCAGGGCCATCAGTAGCACCGGAGGTTTTACTGTACAGTGTCCAGCATCAGCATCGTGAACCGCAGGGTAGTGCCCAACATAAGGGCAAGGAGGTCATAACTGGAACAGCCTTCACACCTAACTTTTTAATCCTACTGATGAGTCTGAGAACATTTAAGTGTCTTCTAATAAATCTATTGTCTTCTTAAGCTAGTTAGTGGTGGTTCTCCTGCAACTAGAAGCCATGATACATGGAGATAGCAACAAGAACTCATACTTCTCCCAATTTCTAGAGTATATAAATGACAGTGACCCCAGATTGAATGATATTAACTATGTATATATAAATGAATAGATAACTATGTGATACTGAATACGAACTTCAGAATTGCATTATTTCAAGGTCCTGGTGAAAGTAGTCCTTTGGACAAGTCATTTAAGCATTGATATGGCTTTTTGCAGCTCAGAAATTTGCTTTTAAAGTATCAATGTAAATAACTCCCTAAGCCCATAGTTATGAGGGTTAAATAAAATGATTTTTAGAAAATGATTCAAAAATACCTGGAACACATATAGCACTCAGCAAATTTTGGTTGCCTTTGCTGATGTAGTAGTAGCAATGATAGTAGTAGTAGTAGTGGTGGTGGTGGTAGTATGACCTGATAAAAGTTTTTTGTTACCTCACTTATTCTCACAGAAGCCTCAGTAAGTAGTATAATTTCCAGTTTTAGTAATGAAGAATATGATGTTGGAAGTTTAAATATCTCATCCCAAATCACACAGATTTGAAATAACAGTCGACATTTCTCCAAAACCTGTGTTGCCCAATTCCCCATATCGCTTACCCGAGTCAAAGGCTGACAAACACAAAGGTACGAGTCAGGATGCATCAGTGGTCAAAGCCTGCATGAGTGAAGAAGGAAGGCTCAAGAGTCAGGGCAGGTGCCAATTTGTCCCCAGAACTGGAGATCAGTAGTTTTTTAGAGGACCGACTATGCTCCATGTACTGCTGTAAGCTCTTCCTAGGTATCATTTCATTTAATGACCACAAGAAACCAAGAAGACCAGTTTTAGAGTGAATTATCAACCTTTTACAGGAAAACTGAGACATAACCACTTTTGCAGGGTCACAGAGCTTGCAGATGCTGTAGCTGGGAACTGAAGCTAAACTGACTTCCAAGTGAGTCTGTGTTGATTAAGCCAATGTTTTATCATCTCCACTTTGCTCTGGTTAGCAGCTCTTTCTCTGGTGTCAGACTAACCTGGATTGCTGTGTGTGGTAGTTAAGAAGTGACAATATGTGAACATTTGCATTGTTTAAGGGGTTTGTTTTTGTCCTTTTGCTTGTTTGTATTTGTTTTATCTTTTGGTGTTCTTTTTCTCTTTGTTTAAGTTCAGGCTTGGGAAGGAAGTAGTGAAGAGTCATTTAAGTATGTGAATAATGACTTATAAAGTCTAATACACAGGAAACACAGTAATAGTCTCTCATGGGTGTGTATGTGTGTGTGTGTACATTTGTGAAGTGACATAAAATCTAGGGAATGGAGAACACAGTACTTGATAATTTCAAGTACTCGTACATTTTAATGATTATTATTGATATTTCCATCATGAATTCTTGTTTCTGTGGAATGGATCATATTAAAGAGCCAAGAATAAACTTGTTTAATCGTATATATCTTAAGATTATAGATGTCAGTAATTCTTATATTTCTGTATATCTTAAATTTATTTATCACTAAATATCCCCCCCTATTTTCTTTCCTGACTGGTCGTCTTCTCCCTATGTTCTCCCTAGACTATAGTTATCAGTCTAAATGGAACCTAAATTTTACAAGAAAAATAGCATATGTAGAAAAACTTCGAGAGAAGAGTAAAAAATAACTTTTTTTTTGATGCTTTGCGCTAAGTTGATGTCTATATATATGGTGGCAATAAACTGACTTTTTTAGTAGTACAATTTCTGTCCAATTAAAACATGCTTAAAGTATGCTTATTAGCATGTGTCTGAGTTATGTATGAATAAATGCATACAAATCTTCCATTTGTTGTACTTGGAGCAGATGAAACTAATAGGAGTGCCTACAGCAGGTGAGGAATAGTCTGCCTGCAGTTCAACTACAGAGTGCACATGATTCTTACTCTTAAAGCCTTCATGTCATTAAACTGTTATTTATTGATCCTGCTGTCAAGGCAGCAAAGAAGAGTAATTTTAAAGCTCAGAATGAAAAAAATAAATTAAAAAATCCCTTTTCTGATAGATTGTGCATATCCAGTGCAATCCATTTTCTTATGTTCCCAGTTCTTGATTTCCTTATATGCCCAGAAGTAATGTAACCATAAATGAGATAAATGCATGAAATATCTTCTCTGCTTTTTCAATTGATAGTGTCTTGTGTTTAATTCATTTATCAAAAGTATTAGTATCAGGAAAGGAGAAAATGTAGTAAGTCAGTGCCACATTAAAAAGATAATAAATGCTTAATTTTATCTTTCGGTATCAATTTGTAACATTTTTTTAAAGAAGAGATTGCTAATAGGAAAGATAGATATTATGGTGATGATTAAAATGATCTATTCCTCCCTGTTTTTGTTTTTGTTTTTATTTTTATTTTTGTTTTGTCTTCTTCCTGTATACTTTATTTTCAACTTGTGGAATCTACAAAGAAGCAACAGCAAACAGCCATGTTAACTAATTCCCTATCTCTTTGGAAAGGGGGATTTTTTAAAGTTAGCAATCATGACCTGTGATTTGAAATATAATATGAATTGTGTGTGTGTTGATTTTTTTTTTTTTGACTGGGGTTTTTCTTTAGTATTCTTTACTATAACTTTCTGTGCAAGTTTTAAATACAGTTTTCATTTAGGACATTGAATTTTCTACTAACTTACAATACAGTACTGATAAACTGCACTGTTATTTCCTTTCCTTGTGCACTCATTTATGTATTGAGAGCGCTGAAAGATTTAATATATCAGTTTAGTATTTTTAACTGTCACTGAATTTGCTACAAATGTGGGGTCTTCATTTTTTGATTGTGGAATCGTGCTACAATTTCTATGCTCTTGCTGGCTTGATCACTCTCTTCTATGATGGATCCAGAAGGAGCAACACCAGGTGGCAGATATCTGCCCCAGGGAAACAGCTAGGTATGTTTCCTTTTATACTTCTGTACTCTGTTAGCGTTTGGTAATGATGGGGTTGCAGACTTTCTCCAAATTTTTCTGCGGAGATTCAAGTGTCTCCTTCTCTACAATGTTACTCTTATTGAACCAGTCAATGATTTCATTACACTTGTAGAAAATCTTCTATTTGTCCTCATCATTGACATTGCCTTTGATTTTTTTTTTTACATTCGACGATGGCTTTCACATTGAAGATGTAGGATTTAAGAGAATATTTAGAAGAAACCTTGTGTCTCTGCTTCTCGTTTCAACTTTGTGTTTCTTAGCCTTCTGAACCGCACCCTCAAGGTCTTCCTTGCTCAAAGGACACTTGTCATTTGTGGTGGCAATCTTGTTCTTTTTTCCTGTATTGTTATCTGCATACTGGGATCTGAGATATACCACAGAAAACGGGAGTATGCCTGTGAATTAAAACGTGCCAAGCAGGTTGTCATGGCACATCACCCTTTATAAACTAGAATAAGTGCACTGAGCTGGTTGAGTAAGCTGTGAAAGTCTGTGAGTGGGCACGCTGATATTGTGTTGATCATGGTGATTATGACGCCACCAGGGGTTTCAATATTAATGGAAAAAGTAGTGATATCCAAGAGCAGTAAACCTTGAACATCCTCAGATTTGTCCCTAGATAAGATCACTGCCTGGGCAGATGTATCATGAACAATAGCTCCATAGGGATTGATGTACCTGTCAATTGTTTTCCCTTGAAGAAGTCTTGCAGAAGTGTCTGAATACTAGAGATATGTGTATAATCACCCATCACAATGAGGACATATATCTCTGACTTGTCTAATTTGACATAGTGAATGGCTTTCTCCACAGAGTCCAGAATGCCACAGGTCAGCATTCAGTTTTTCAAACTAGCACAGATAATTAACGTGTGGAACTCAACCCTCTCTTGGAGAGAATCAATATCAATTTTGACCTGATTTTGTTTAGTTACATTGTGCATGTTTGCAAGTAGTATAGAGGCTGCAGTCATATATCTTGCTCTCATGAATATCCTTCTTATGCTTGGACTTGAAATCTGCAATGAAACCTTCTGTTTGTCAAAGTCTTCTCCATATAAGCTTTAGTCTTCTGCTATAGGTTTGACCCAAAAGATTCCATAGTCAATAGTGAGGATTTGTACATTTTAAAGTACACCTTTTAAGAAAAAAGTCACCATATGTATTTCACCACCAGTATCTTATTCAAGCCACAGCAGCAGCCAATAGCTCTTTGATACTTCTGAGAATATTAAGAGAAGCAATAGGTTTACCATCTTTGGAAATCTGTTGGTGGCAGTCATTAATAAACTAATGCTGTAGCAATAGCACTTGTAAACAGTCTTCCCAAGGTAGGCTTCTGTGGTTTCTTCATCTTTGCTAGAATCATAGATGATACCTCCTCTGGTTAGAAGCTTTTGGATTCTCCCTTGTATTCCATCTGGACCATAAGCCTTCTTGCATCATTTACCACCAAGAACGGCGAATGAGTCATGTCAGACATGTCCAGACATGTCAGGACAACAGCATTTTCACATCTACATTCAAACTAACACAGTCTAATTCTTCTAAACGTATCACCACTTAATTGAAAATATTAATTAAGGTAATAGTTTCAGGTGATCTACCTAATCATTGGCAATTATCTCTACTTCCCATGCTGGCAGATATCTACACAGGAATAGATGGTGCCATTATCACTGGCAACTGCAGGTACCTCAGACAAGGTTTCTGAGTGTAGGTCTAGGTCAGCTTATTGGAGAAAGTAGTTACTGAAGCTGTTGCAATGTTCAAGGGGAGCTCTATATTTTTTAAAAGAAAACGTACATATTTTCTTCTGAGAGTGAAGAGGATATTTATAGTAAAACAAACAGCCAGTCTATTACAAATTATTCAAATTAGCACTGTTTATATACATTCAAGTGAGATTTTTGATGATATTCCTTCCAATTATTTATATCTGAATACGTCTGGATAGATATAAAGTATATATAAATTTACATATATGGAAACCTAACATTCTACTGTTCTTGAAGTTTTTATACACAAAAATATATCATGGGGAGAGAAAGAGAAAGAGAGAGAGGAGAGAGAGAATTTCCTTACTCAATTTAAGTGTCTTCTTACACAGAATTGCATTATTTTTAAACATCTTTATTGGAGTAAAATTGCTTTACAGTGGTGTGTTAGTTTCTGCTATATAACAAAGTGAATCAGCTATATGTAGAATTGCATTTTATATGTGAGCTGATTAATCTGGCTCTCACTGATGGACATTTTTTATATTTCTAATTTGGTTTACTATAAACAATAATTAAATGACGTCTTTGTGTAAGTACATCGGTTCACTTGTGTAATTATATTCTTTACATTGATTCTTCAAACTCTCATTGCTAAACCAAACTATATTTTATATTGAAACATTAAATGTATTGAATTATTTAATAAATATTGTTATTACTACTCCAAAGAACAAATCATAAAATATTTTTTCTTCATAATATATCCAATACTAGATTTTAGCTATATGTTTTATTTTTCTTAATTTAAATTTTTTTTAACATCTTTATTGGAGTATAATTGCTTTACAATGGTGTGTTAGTTTTTGCTGTATAACAAGATGTATCAGCTATATGTATACATATATCCCCATATCCCCTCCCTTTTGTATCTCCCTCCCACCCTCCCTATCCCTCCCCTCTAGGTGATCACAAAGCACGGAGCTGATGTCCCAGTGCGATGCAGCTGCTTCCCACTAGCTGTCTATTTTATGTTTCATAGTGTATATATGTCCATGCCACTCTCGCTTCGTCCCAGCTTACCCTTCCACCTCCCGTGTCCTCAAGTCAATTCTCTACATCTGCGTCTTTATTCTTGTCCTGCCCCTAGGTTCATCAGAATTTTTTTTTTTCTTTTTAGATTCCATATATATGTTTTAGCATATGGTATTTGTTTTTCTCTTTCTGACTTACTTCACTTTGTATGACAGACTCTAGGTCCATCCACCTCACTACAAATAACTCAATTTCGTTTCTTCTTATGGCTGAGTAATATTCCATTGTGTATGTGTGCCACATCTTCTTTATCCATTCATCTGTCAATGGACACTTTGGTTGCTTCCATATCCTGACTATTGTAAACAGAGCTGCAATGAAACTTGTGGTACATGACTTTTTTGAATTATGTTTTTCTCAGGGTATATGCCCAGTAGTGGGATTGCTGTGTTGTATGGTAGTTCTATTTTTAGTTTTTAAAGTAACCTCCATACTGTTCTCCATAGTGGCTGTATCAATTTACATTCCCACCAACAGTGCAAGAGGGTTCCCTTTTCTCCACACCCTATCCAGCGCTTATTTTTGGTAGACTTTTTGATGAAGGCTGTTCTGACCGGTGTGAGCTGATACCTCATTGTGGATTTGATTTTCATTTCTCTAATGATTAGAGATGTTGAGCATCCTTTCATGTGTTTACTGGCAATCTGTATATCTTCTTTGCAGAAATGTCTCTTTAGGTCTTCTGCCCATTTTTGGATTGGGTTATTTGTTTTTTTGATATTGAGCTGCATGAGCTGCTTGTAAATTTTGGAGATTAATCCTTTGTCAGTTGCTTCATTTGCAAATGTTTTCTCCCATTCTGAGGGTTGTCTTTTCATCTTGTTTATGGTTTCCTTTGTTGTGCAAAAGCTTTTAAGTTTTATTAGGTCCCATTTGTTTATTTTTGTTTTTTATTTCCATTTCTCTAAGAGGTGGGTCAAAAAGATCTTGCGGTGATTTATGTCATAGAGTGTTCCGCCCATGTTTTTCCCTAAGAGTTTTATACTGTCTGGCCTTACATTTAGGTCTTTAATCCATTTTGAGTTTATTTTTGTGTATGGTGTTAGGGAGTGTTCTAATTTCATTCTTTTACATGTAGCTGTCCAGTTTTCCCAGCACCATTTTTTGAAGAGGCTGTCTTTTCTCCACTGTATATTCTTGCCTCCTTTATCAAAGATAAGGTGACCATATATGCATGGGTTTATCTCTGGGATTTCTATTCTGTTCCATTGACCCATATTTCTGTTTTTATGCCAGTACCATACTGTCTTGATTACTGTAGCTTTGTAGTATCGTCTGAAGTCCGGGAGCCTGATTCCTCCAGTTCCGTTTTTCTTTCTCAAGATTGTTTGGCTATTCGGGGTCTTTTGTGTTTCCATACAAATTGTGAAATTTTTGTTCTAGTTCTGTGAAAATGCCATTGGGAGTTTGACAGGGATTCCATTGAATCTATAGATTGCTTTGGGTAGTATAGTCATTTTCACAGTGTTGACTCTTCCAATCCAAGAACATGGTATATCTCTCCATCTGTTTGTGTCACCTTTAATTTCGTTCATCAGTGTCTTATAGTTTTCTGCATACAGGCCGTTTGTCTCTGAAGTAGGTTTATTCCTAGGTATTTTATTCTTTTTTATGGATTGGTAAATGGGAGTGTTTCCTTAATTTCTCTTTCAGATTTTTCATCATTAGTGTATAGAAAAGCAAGAGATTTCTGTGCGTTAATTTTGTATCCTGCTACTTTACCAGATTCATTGATTAGCTCTAGCAGTTTCTTTTCTTTTTTTCTTTTTTTTTTTTTTTGTGGTACGCGGGCCTCTCACTGTTGTGGTCTCTCCCGTTGCGGAGCACAAGCTCCGGACGCGCAGGCTCAGCGGCCATGGCTCATGGGCCCAGCCGCTCTGTGGCATGTGGGTTCTTCCTGGACCAAGGCACGAACCCGTGTCCCCTGCATCGGCAGGCAGACTCTCAACCACTGCGCCACCAGGGAAGCCCGAGCTCTAGCAGTCTCTGATAGCATTTTTAGGATTCCCTATGTATATAGTATCATGTCATCTGCAAACAGTGACAGCTTTACTTCTTCCTTTCCGACTTGGATTCCTTTTATTTCTTTTTGTTGTGTGGCTAAAGCTTCCAAAACTATGTTGAATACTAGTGCTGAGAGTAGGCATCCTTGTCTTGTTCTTGAAGTTAGTGGAAATGGTTTCAGTTTTTCACCAATGAGAAGGATGTTGGCTGTGGGTTTGTCATATATTGCCTTTATTATGTTGAGGTAAGTTCCCTCTATGCCTACTTTCTGGAGTGTTTTTCTCATAAACGGGTGTTGAATTTTGTCGAAAGCTTCTGCATCTATTGAGATTATCATATGTTTTTTCTCCTTCGTTTGTTAATATGCTGTATCACGTTGATTGTTTTGCATATATTGAAGAATCGTTGCATTCCAGGGATAAACCCCACTTGATCAAGGTGTATAATCCTTTTAAAGTGCTCTTGGATTCTGTATGCTAGTATTTTGTTGAGGATTTTTGCATCTATGTTCATGAGAGATATTGGCCTGTAGTTTTCTTTTTTGTGACATCTTTGGTTTTGGTATCAGGGTGATGATGGCCTTGTAGAATGAGTTTTGGAGTGTTCCTCCCTCTGCTATATTTTGGAAGAGTCTGAGAAGGATAGGTGTTAGCTCTTCTTTAATGTTGGATAGAATTAACCTGTGAAGCCATCTGGTCCTGGGCTTTTGTTTGTTGGAAGATTTTTAATCACAGTTTCAATGTCAGTGCTTATGATTGGTCTGTTGACATTTTCTATTTCTTCCTGGTTCAGTCTCAGAAGGTTGTGCTTTTCTAAGAATTTGTCCATTTTTTCCAGGTTGTCCATTTTATTGACATATAGCTGCTTGTAGTAATCCCTCATGTTTCTTTGTATTTCTGCAGTGTCAGTTGTTACTTCTCCATTTTCACTTCTAATTCTGTTGGTTTGAGTCTTCTTCCTTTTTTTCTTGATGAGTCTGGCTAGTGGTTTATCAATTTTGTTTATCTTCTCAAAGAACTAGCTTTTAGTTTTACTGATCTTTGCTATCATTTCCTTCATTTCTTTTTCATTTCTTTCTGATCTGATCATTATGATTTTTTTCCTTCTGCTAAGTATGAGTTCTTTTTGTTCTTATTTCTCTAATTGCTTTAGGTGTAAGAATAGTTTGTTTATTTGAGATGTTTCTTGTTTCTTGAGGTAGGATTGTATTGCTGTAAACTTCTTAGAACTGCTTTTGCTGCATCCCATAGGTTTTGGGTCATCATGTTTTCATTGTCATTTGCTTCTAGGTATTCTTTGATTTCCTCTGATTTCCTCAGTGATGTCTTCGTTATTTAGTAGCCTATTGTTTAGCCTTTATGTGTTTGTATTTTTTACAGTTTTTTTCCTGTAATTGGTATCTAGTCTCATAGCGTTGTGGTTGGAAAAGATACTTGATATGATTTCAGTTTTCTTAAATTTACCGAGGCTTCATTTGTGACCCAAGATACGATCTAACCTGGAGTATGTTTCATGAGCACTTGAGAAGAAAGTGTATTCTGTTGTTTTTGGATGGAATGTCCTATAAATATCAATTATGTCTATCTGGTCTAATGTGTCTTTTAAAGCTTGTGTTTTCTTATTTATTTTCATTTTGGATCATCTGTCCAATGGTGAAAGTGGGGTGTTAAAGTCCCCTACTATAATTGTGTTACTGTCGATTTCCCCTTTTATGGCTGTTAGCATTTGCCTTATGTATTGAGGTGCTCCTATGTTGGGTACATAAATATTTAAAATTGTCATATCTTATTCTTGGATTGATCCCTTGATCATTATGTAGTGTCCTTCTTTGTCTCTTATAATAGTCTTTATTTTAAAATCTATTTTGTCTAATATGAGTAAAACTACTCCAGCTTTCCTTTGATTTCCATTTGCATGGAATATCTCTTTTCCATCACCTCACTTTCAGTCTGTATGTGTCCCTAGGTCTGAAGTGGGTCTCCTGTAGACAGCATGTATACGAGTCTTGTTTTTGTGTCCATTCAGCCAGTCTATGTCTTTTGGTTGGAGCATTTTATCCATTTACATTTAAGGTAATTATCTTTGTGTATGTTCCTATTACCATTTTCTTAATTGTTTTGGGTGTTTTTTTAGGTCTTTTCCTTCTCCTGTGTCTCCTGCCTAGAGAAGTTCCTTTAGCATTTGTTGTATAGCTGGTTGGGTGGTGCTGAATTCTCTTAGCTTTTGCTTGTCTGTCAAGCTTTTATTTTCTCCATCAAATCTGAATGAGATCCTTGCTGAATAGAGTAATTTTGGTTGTTGGTTTAACCCTGTCATCACTTTAAATATGTCCTGCCACTGCCTTCTGACTTGCCGAGTTTCTGCCGAAAGATTAGTCATTAATTCCCCTGTATACTATTTGTTGCTTTTCCCTTGCTGCTTTTAATATTTTGTCTTTTATTTAATTTTTGATAGTTTGATTAATATGTGTCTTGGCGTGTTTCTCCTTGGATTTATCCTGTATGGGACTCTCTGCACTTCCTGGACTTGATTGTTTGTTTCTTTTCCCATATTAGGGAAGTTTTCAACTATAATCTCTTCAAATATTTTCTCAGACCCTTTCTTTTTCTCTTCTTTTTCTAGGATCCCTATAATTACAATATTGGTACATTTAGTGTTGTCCAAGAGGTCTCTGAGACTGTCCTCATTTCTTTTCTTGCTTTTTTTTTATTCTGCTCTGTGGGAGTTATTTCCAGTATTTTATCTCCCAGGTCACTTATCTGTTCTTCTTCCTCAGTTATTCTGCTATTGATTCCTTCTAGCGAAGTTTGAATTTCATTTATTGTGTTGTTCATCATTATTTATTTGCTCTTTAGTTCTTCTAGGTGCTTGTTGAACGTTTATTGTAATTTCTCTATTCTAGTTCCAAGATTTTGAATCATCTTTACTATCATTACTCTGAAGTCTTTTTCAGGTCGACTATTTCCTCTTCATTTGTTTGGTCTGGTGGGTTTTTACCTTGCTCCTTCATCTGCTACATATTTCTCTGTCTTCTCATTTTGCTTAACTTACTGTGTTTGTGGTCTCCATTTCACAGTCTGTGGGTTCATAGTTCCCATTGTTTTTGGTGTCTACCTCCAAGGGGTAAGGTTGGTTCAATGGCTTGTGTAGGCTTCCTGATGGAGGGAACTGGTGCCTGTTTTCTGGTGGGTGGGGCTGGATCTTGTCTCTCTGGTGGGCAGGACCACGGCTGGTGGTGTGTTTTAGGGTGTCTGTGAACTTTATTATGATTTTACATAGCCTCTCTGCTAATGGGTGGGTTTGTGTTTCTGTCTCGCTAGTTGTTTGGCATAGGGTGTCCAGCACTGTAGCTTGCTGGTCTTTGAGTGGAATTGGGTCTTAGCATTGAGACAAAGATCTCTGGAAGAACTCTTGCTGACTGAGATTACATGGGGCCAGGAGGTCTCTGTGGTCCAGTGTCCTGAACTTGGCTCTCCCACCTCAGAGTCTCAGGCCTGACACCATGCCAGAGCACCAAGTTCCTGTCAGGCACACAGCTCAGAAGAAAAAGAAGAAAAAAAGGAAAGAAAAAAAAATTAAATGAATAAATATATAAAAATAAAATAATTTAAATTAAAAAAAATATTAAAATAGAAAGGTAACAGGATCTTGGTTTGGTTGAGAGCAACGAAACCAATAAACAAATCCACCAATGATAACAGGCACTAAAAACTATACTAAGATAAACATAAAAATCAGAAACAAGTGAGTCACAGAGAGCAAACCCCATGTCTACATTTGCTCCCAAAGTCTACTGCCTCAATTGTGGGTTGACTCGTTGCCTCTTCAGGTGTTCCACAGATGCAGGGTACCTTAAGTTGATTGTGTGGATTTAACCCACTGCTCCTCAGGGTACGTGGAGAAATTTCCCTTTCCCTTCTTTGTTCGTACAGCTCCTGGGTTCAGCTTTGGTTTTTACCCCTCCTCTGCGTGTAGGTTGCCTCAGGCTTTTGTTCCCACCCAGACAGGATGGGTTAAAGCAGTGGCTGATTAGGGGGCTCTGGCTCACTCATGCCTGAGGGAGGGAGTGGTACGGTAGTTATAATTTGAATGAGGGGCGAGCCTGTGGCAGGCAGAGGCTAGCATGACATTGCAACAGCCTGAGGTGTGCCATGTGTTCTCCTGGGGAAGTTGTCCCTGGATCATGGGACCCTGGCAGTGGCGGACTGCACAGGCTCCCAGGGTGGGGTGGTGTGGGTAGTGACCTGTGCTTGCACACAGGCTTCTTGGTGGCTGTAGCAGCAGTGTTAGCATTTCATGCCCGTCTCTGGTGTCTGAGCTGATAGCCACAAGCTGAGCTCGTGCCCATCTCTGGAGCTCACTAAGGTGGTGCTCTGCTTTCTGTGGGCAGACAGGGAAGGAATCCCCTGTCCTCGTGCACCCTGAAACAATGGTCTCTTGCCTCTTAGGCAGGTCCAGACTTTTTCCTGGACTCCCTCTCAGCTAGCTGTGGCGCACTAGCCCCCTTTAGACTGTGTTCATGCAGCCAACCCCACTCCTCTACCTGGGGTCTCACCTCTGAAGCCCGAGCCTCAGCTCACAGCCCCCGCTTGCCCCGGCGGGTGAGCAGACAAGTCTCTCGGGCTGGTGAGTGCTGGTTGGCACTGATCCTCTGTGTGGGAGTCTCTCCGCTTTGCCCTCTCACCCCTTTTGCTGTGCTCTCCTCCGTGGCTCTGAAGATTCCCCCCCAACCACCCCCCGTCTCTGCCAGTGAAGGGGCTTCCTAGTGTGTGGAAGCCTTTCCTCCTTCACAGCTCCCTCCCAGAGGTGCAGGTCCCGTACCTATTCTTTTGTGTCTGTTTCTTCTTTTTTCTTTTGCCCTACCCAGATATGTGGGGAGTTTCTTGCCTTTTGGGAAATCTGAGGTCTTCTGCCAGTGTTCAGTAGGTGTTCTGTAGGAGTCGTTCCACATGTAGATGTGTTTTTGATGTATTTGTGGGGAGGAAGGTGACCTCTACCTCTTACTCCTCCGCCATCTTGAAGGTCCCCCTAGCTATATGTTTAGACTTTATCAATCCAGTGGTTGAAAAGTCATACCTCATCCTTTTAATTGTCTTTATTTTAATACTAAAGATTTTGAACATTTTTTTAAGCATTTCTTTGTTCATTTGAATGGTCCTTTTTGTGAAACAAATGTTTATGTACTTTGAATATTTTCTAGTTTAGTGATGAACTTTTTCTAACTACTCTGTGGTTGATTGGCTTAATATTTCTAGTTATTTAACTCCCTTTTCCTTCCATGAGGTTTGTTTTTACCCTCTCTTCTTAAATCGGACTTGACCACCTGATTGGCGTTGACCATGGAATGTGACTGAATGTGATGGGTGGTGCTGTGGAGCAGAAACCATGGGAGTCATTTATAGCCCAGCCATTGCTCTTTCTCTCTGTGCTACAGGAGCCTTTTCTCCTAGAGAGATTTACAGTGTAACCCAAGAACAAAAGAAATGTTCAATCTAAGCCATAGAAGTTTTGGGGATTGTTCTTTGATGCATTATAACCTTGCCTAAACTGATTGATAAAAATTCATAAAAAAATATTTCTATACATCATGAGCAGCAGTTCTTTAGGTTTCTTTATTGGGGTTTTGTTTTCCACACAGCATTTGCTTCCAACAAACTCAGCTACCAATGTAGAATTAAAATGCTCATTGAATGTAAGTTTCCAGTACTTCAGTCTTCATTTTTAGATTAGTACACAGTCTAACTTTTTGCTCCAATAAGTCTATGGTATTTAGATTTTTAAAAACTTTTTGACAAGATAAGTATTCATTGTAGATATTCTGTCTGATGATAGGTATACATTCATGGTTCTCTTTAAAAATTACAAGTAAACTGACACCTAAAGGAAAAACAAATAGAAAGCCCCATGTTATTTAATATCACTATAAAAGTTATTTTTGTAGGAAAAGGACACATCCTTGTTTATCTTTCCTCTCCAACTACCTCATTTGCATCTCCTTAGGTATTTTTAAAATACTTCCGCTGTAATCTGCTGAGCCAAATTCTCCTAATTTTATAGGACCCAGTTTAAGCTTTACTTTTTCATTAGTACACTTTTTTCCCTCTGTATTCTCATAAATCACTGTAGCACTTTTAGCTGGTAATTGGTATTTAACATTTTATTACAAACTGATTTAATGATAACTTGGTTCGTATTCACATTATCTTCCTAAAATTGTAATATCCCCGATGTCAGAATTCAGACCTTAATCTAAAGCACTCAAAATACTTAGCATAATACTAGACAGCGAAGAAATGGTCAATAAATTTAAGCCTTAAAACAGATGTATACATTCTTCATAGTTTCAATCTCATCACAAAGAAAATAGTCAGCACACTGTATGTTCACTCCTCATTCTAACTCACTTTTCATCCTTCAAAGTATTAAGTAAAAAATATGTGTGATAAATATGGAGGAAATAGTTTTATGACTGATTGAGAAATGACAGTAGTCATTAATTGGATTTGATCTAAAAGGGTTCCTACCAATTCAGCTTCATTATTTTTATTTTATGTAACAAAAATTTATCAAAGTAGGCATAACACCAAAAATTGTTATTTATGTAAAAAAATCTTTATCATTTTATCTAAGATAACATAGTATTGTAAAAGGGAAAAGCAATATGAGAAGATTTGTTATCTTAAAATTAAAGTGAACTTACAATAAAATATATGCTAGAAATAAGAAAATTTAATAATAGCACAAGGAAAGGACAATGGATAATAATGTTAGGGGTAATATCTTAAGTTAGTGTATCATATTTTCGTTATTACCATCTAAGTAACTCAATCTTATTAAAACTAAGTTAAAAATTGAAAAAAATAATTTTAAAATATTGTTTACAAAGACTTGCACAATATTGTTGAATCTTAATTTCAATAGAAATTTTTAGATACATCTCTTCGAACATCACATGCAAATGTCAAAATATTGACTCAGTGAGAAAATATATGAGAAGGTATTTGGGGCATTAATTTATTTTCATTTGAATTGACTCAGAGTGAAAGTCAAAATATTTGTGTTTAGGAAAAGAAAGTAACTGCAGTTTTTGTTCCAAAGTAGTTCATTTAAATAGAAGCCTCCTACTTATGAGTGGGCTGTATTCTAAATAGTGATGTGTAAATCAATTATTTGAACATTGGAATGTATTTTCCCTTGCTGTAATATAATAAATGGTGGCTTTGTTACTTATATAAACAGTTCCACAAACTCAGGGTGTGAATATAGTTAGACTTACTTTTTTTTTTTCTTTATAATTAATTGGCTAAAACTGTGCTCTGTTAAAGGGGTACCACTGTGAAATATAGAGAAGATGAGAAAAATAAGACTACAAACTGGGATGAAACATTTGTAAATCACATGTCTGGTAAAGCTCTTTTATCTAGAATCTGTAAAGAACTCTCACAACCTAAGCTTAAAAAATCCAGTTAGAGAATCTGAGAAAGAGATATGGATGGCAAATAAACACATGAAAATATGTTCATCATCATTTACCATTAGTGATATGCAAATTAAAATCACTATGAAACATCACTGCACACTTATTCAAACATTTAAATTTTTAAGAATGTGACAAAACCAAATAGTGGTGAGAAAATGGATAAATTGGATCATCCATACATTTCTAGTGAAAATACAAAATGGTACAGGCAACTCTAAAAAATAATTTGGTAGTTTGTTATAAAATTGTACAGGTACTAAGCAGACAACTCAGCAGTCATGTTCTTGGGCACTTATCCCAGAGAAATGAAAACATACATTCACATTAAAACCTGTACATGAATCTTCCTATTGGATTTTTGTAACAGTTCCAAACTGGAAACATTTGAATATCCTTCAGTGGGTAAATGTTTAAATAACTGTGCCATATTCACACCATGGAATTCTAGTCAACACCAAAAATAAACACAATACATGTAATAATTTAGATGGATTTCTAGGATATTATTATTGGTGGAAAACAATTTCTGAAGTTTAAAAACCATATGTTTTCATTTGTATAACATTATATAACGTTCTGGAAATTCTAGTGGTAGAGAACACTTTAGTAGTTGTCAGGAGACAGAGACTAGGCTTGTAAATATAAAGGGCTAGTATGAGGGAGTTTCCTAGTAGTGTTGGAAGAGTTCATATGTATGATGAAATTGTTTGGAACTATGTACCATAGTACTGCAACACCTGGTGGCTCAGCTCTGCTCTTGACAGTATCTACTCCTATCAAATAAATGTATTGAGGGGACGTGCTGGTTGTCTAAATATGACTGTTTATACTACAAGCATATAATTGAACTGCAGAAAGATTAACTCCTAAAAAAAGTGTACATGATATCACCCAGTTCTAGTATTATACAAGTTATGTTGCCTCTGGGGGGAAAAATCTTTCAAATTGTCTGAATATAATTATTACCGAGAAGATGTGAACTACCTATTCAGAAGGGGGAAACAAATGAGCAGCAATGCAAGATTCTGTAAACCTACTCAGAAGGATGTGCATGATATTTATTGCAACAATATTATCTATCTACAGAAAGATTGATAATAAATATTGAATCAGTAACATGTGTGATTAAATTAAAAACATGCTTCTGAAGAGTATAATATCCTGTAATTAATATACTACTAAGAAGATATATGATCTGATGTTGCCTTGATATCGAATTATTCATTTTAAATAAAATTGGCTTGACCTCCCATCTCTGTCCTGTGAAAAATCTGATACCCAGTATAGGATGTCTACTAGTGGCTTAAATTCTCATTTCCAAGGTCTGTTCTTATCACTTTCTTGTTCCCATTTTAATAATAATTGCACTTCCAGTAATGCCTGTAGCCTTCTCTATGCCTTATATTTAGCCAAATGTGAAACACATACCCACTTCCAAGATTTATTAAAAATACTGGGCACATTCTTTCTAGTATAATTTTAGATTTGATAGAAAATATAAACCATAGCAATAAAAATAAAATATAAAACATTCTCCATTCTTAAAAAGTCCCTGGCTGTGTATTTCCACAGAGGATTTCAGTGGAGTTGCTTTTCTCTCTTGTTATCTCTCCTTCTCTTCAGACTTGTTTTTCATCTCTGCCCATTCAAGCCAGGCCTAGAGAATGTTACTTCTATATGCATCCATATGCGTTGGACGTTTTTCTGAGCAGAGGTATTTTTCTTCATGAGAAGAAATCTGCAATGGTCTCTTATTTGTTTGTTTATTTATTTCCTATCTTGCTGTTAGGGAATTCTCAAACAAGAGCTATAGTTAAGTGATGTAATCCATTTAATAAAGGTCACATTTGAAGTGCAGTAGCTCCAGAATTAATAAATACTCCAATATGTGAATAGTGAGAGAGTGCACAGAATATGCAAATCTATACAACGGGAAATGTATTAGAGACTGTGGCAAGAATCTTTAACTCAGTACAACAGATAAATGGAAAAAATATATATATTTATTCATCACTTTCTATGTGCCAAGCAGTGTAAGAACATCACCTATTTTATTTTTTAAATCTCTACAACCACACTCTTCATTAATATTACTGTCTCTTTTAACAGATTTGTGAAAACTGGAAACCATGGTCCTATACTTAATAAAATAACAGAGCCAATAGTCTAAAAATTTTATTCTGATTACAGAGTCCACACTTGTATCCATAAATCAGGACTTTTTGGCTCTTTGTGAGAGTATTTCATTGATAAGATGGAATTTTTTAAATATTTTATTTCATGGAATCCAAAATAATTACCAAATGTTTAATTAGCAAGAAAAAATTTATATTAATGTGATATCAATTATTTGTGTAAGATCTGTCCTACTCTGCAAAGTCAGTATATAACCTTCCAATTCTTTGATTTAAGGGAAAGTAATTTATATGCATTTCTCCATAGTAAAATATGCAAAGTCTTCAGGAAGACAATTAGAAACTGCATTGAGAAATGCATGTTCAGTAACAAGAAACATATTGAGAGTGTACAAAAAGTCTTTCCTTTGTATATATTTTATTCCCTTCTTTGCTCTCACACACTTTATTATTACTCCTCTAGCTTCTAAATAAGATTGATTGGTGAGTTGATCACAGGGGTGCCTGAGCACAGATTGTGGGAAGTCTTAGTGTGACTCGGTATGCCATAAATCAAACAGCAGGTGAGTGGGAAACACAGTTCCCTGACTCACAAAATATAATAATAAAAATGTAAATAAATAAACTAGCCTCCTTTATTAGGAGATAACCAGTATCAGTAATAACTCTGATAATATATAGGATTCAGTTACACATTTTCCTTTTATATACAAATTTTAAAATATTTATAATATACAAGCTATTATACTAGGCAGCATGGGAGATTTAAGTGTGAAAAAACAAGGTACTTGTCAATGACATCACCATCAAGTAGAGGAAATAAAATCGAGCACTATAGCATAGAGTAGAAGTTAACAGCAAATGTTTAAGATTATTTGGAAGAGAAGAAATTTATGTTTTCTGAGGTAATGATTTGAAGAACAGAGAAAGATTCTTAGAAGGGGCTTCCATGCACATAATGATGAAAAACAATGGCATTCAAAGTGGAAATAGCAATGTGAGTATTGATCCTCCCATTTTCACGACAAAACAGGCTTCATTTCCTTACTCTCACTCAGTGTGGACACAATTTAGGCATCCATTGCCATAAATACTCTTTTCATTCATCATTCTTTCCATCCTGTTCTTTTGATTACTTAGTATGTGCCAGTCACTACAATAAGCTCTGGGAATAAAGAAGAGAGAGCCAAAGTCTCTGTCCTTAAGGAAATCTTAATCTAGAGAATCTTTTCCCATGTCAGAAATGCCTCTTCAATTTTCCCTCCTGTCCATTTCGTGGTCACTGCTTTAGTATATGTTATCATCACCTGTTCACAGAACTATTTTGACCAACAATTTCTTAGACTTCCCCACTTTACACCCACCTGTTGTTGAGGGTTTTCCTTGGCACTCTCTGTTGGCAGGAGAGGAAATCAAGCCACACTACTGAAATTAGGCAATCACTGAAAAAGTACATGGACCAAAATATAGACGACAATTATGTGCATAAATGATAGCAGAATACATGAAAAAAAATCCACATTATAATGTTCATTTCAGAGCTATTTCTAATGGTGAAATAAAAATTCAAATCTCCATCAATACTATGGTGATATAAAAAATAGTGCATAATCATTAAAAGTGACGATACCATTTGTAATTTGTGACCTAGAAAAGATGTCCATGATTTTTTTTTTTTTTTTTTTTTTTTTTTTTTTGCGGTACGCGGGCCTCTCACTGTTGTGGCCTCTCCCGTTGCGGAGCACTGGCTCTGGACGCGCAGGCTCAGCGGCCATGGCTCACGGGCCCAGCCGCTCTGTGGCATGTGGGATCTTCCCGGACCGGGGCACGAACCCGTGTCCCCTGCATCGGCAGGTGGACTCTCAACCACTGCGCCACCAGGGAAGCCCTCCATGATGTGTTTTTAAACGTGTGTGTCTATATGTTTGACAGAGATGAGAACCCTGAAGGAATATGTTTTAAATCACTAAAATTGGTTACTGCTGTGTCAAGGAATTATGGTTGGCAATTGAACATTCTTTCTAAGATCTTTATAATAATTCATCAAAATCCTAATATAAATATATATTGATTTATATATAAAACAAATATATTCATATTATAAAAATGGAGTTTTTACATACATAAAGATTAAAGCAACACTATTTTGTATAGTCAATGATATAACATTGGAGGTTATGTATACATAGGAAAATATACTTAGCAGTTTTTTAATTTACTTATCTGTATTAGAAAAAAATTCTGCCACTGTTTTTGATTAGATCATCATAATTGCATATTAAAGACTTTCATGGAGCTGGTCTAAATTGCTCAGCAAATTATAGGCATTATGATTTAGTCAGAAGTCTACTAGATATAAAAACCTGAAAAAAGATATTTTTACAGATTTAGGCTATAAAGATCTCTTTATTTCTCCAAGGAGCTTATAAATATTTAAAGATAAAAATGCTCTCTAACTGTGACAGATGATTTAGGTAAAATATTTGAAAAAACATTTAAATGATAAAATTTTCTGACAGTGATCAATAATACCAGGTTTCACATAACCAGGGGGGAAAATTAGTGTCAGTCAGAAGTTTAGCTAATAATATGGGATCACAGTATTAATATTCCTGGGGATAATTTTTTTCAAATTGTGTCATATTTTATCTGGTTTATTTTATCACAGAGCAGAAAAGTCTAATTTGTAAAGAAATCCTCATGAGGTGTTGGGAGGCTAAAAGAATCAAAATCTGAGTATACAAAGAGCCAAACAAGATCTACATGAACTTCTATCAATCCTCCAATCCTTTTCATAGTTTACATTATTGGGTGTTTTATTCTTTTCCCATCATTCCATTCAATTTAACTCTGGGTTATACTTGGGATTATGGTGATCTGGTTAGATTCTAACTCAACAAACAGCACAGTATTCTTCCACAACTTCCTTCCTTAGTTAAAACTCGACAGTTTCCAAGTTCAATTTTGTCTCCCATAACGACTTCCTCACATTCTTTCATGACTTTTGCCACTGTCATTACTCAAGCCCCTCTCTTTTCTTTCAAGACCTCAATTACCCACATGTTAGGTCACTTGCCATTGTCCCACAGTTCACTACATATTTTTTTTTTCTTTCTGTTCAACTTCAGTCATCTTTTTTCTACAGTGTATAATCTTCCATTAATGCATTAATGCTCTCCAATGTATTCTTCATCCCAGACATTGTAGTTTCCGTCTCAAGAAATTTGATTTGTTTTTTTTTTTTTCAGTAGCTCTAACTAAAATATATGTAATACAGTTACAATACTTGTTTTAAAGTTCTTATCTACTAATCTAACATCTGTGTCAGTTCTGGATTGGTTTCAGTTGGTTGCTATTCTCTTCATTATGGTTGATTCATCAAAATAGAGACTATATCCTCCCCGATGAAGCTCAGCCACAGAGAACTGAAGTGATATGTCGTATTGGTAGAGTATTCAAGAGTAATATTCCATGAAATACGTGTGAGGAGTTCTGTGTGATCTTGGAGTGGTTTTGGAAGACTTTTTGGTTGAGGAAAGACTAGCTGGCTCCTCCCTTAAAGTTCAAAGTGCATATTTTCCCCGATGGCAGGACACATATCATTTGAATAATAATGAAAAGCAGAAGAATTTATTTTCCTCACTTTTCTGTTGAATTTTTAGCACAATAACAGCTTGAGGAAAGACATACAATGATGTTCATTTAAAACAGTAAAACATTGAAAAATTAATTTCTAACTAAACTAAAACCCAATTGTGTGCATAAAAATGGTTGGAATATAATGCTTCCTTGGCAAGTGAGAAAAGGGGAGGACTTTGCTGAAGAAGTGTTTATCATTTGTCTTTTGTTTGCACATTTATTTCCTCCCTATATGATTCTGATAGACTGCATCAAGGATATAATTCTCTTTCTGGTGCTTGCTTTGATGTTAACCCTACAAACAGAAAGGATAGTGTATGTTTCTGTATAAACAGGTCAAAGATGGCCTAGAAATTAGTTCACATTATGCTGTCACTTACATCATATTACAAGATTCTTACAATAGCTAAGTAGCTAAGGTGTCAGCATTGATGTGGACTCACTATGCCCATTTTATAATTGGTGGATGTAAAGTTTAGAAAGGTTAAGAGCTTGCAATCATAAGATAAATCTGTGAAGGATTTATAAACAAGCCCAGAATTTCCAGTTTCAAATCCAGTATTCTGCCCTCTGCCTCAGCCATTTTTTTAAGTTTGCATGTTAGAGGCAGTAGGACTTCTACTGTTTTAGATAACATCAATGAAATACCATAATTGTACTCTTGATTATGTTTAAGATACCAAGAAACTTTAGTCTACATTCATTATTTTTAACTAAAAGTTTCAGTTTGAATATTAATTTTATTTAAATAATGTTCGTAGAAATTTTAGAGAGAAAATTAAAATTACTTTATGTGCAGAATACAGTCTCCATTTGCTTTGACAACTCTTAGTTCATGTATGCAAAATAAGTCTACCTTTTTGTATATAAAATTAAGATGCAATGCCAGGATATCATTGACTGCTTAATTAAAGCAATTAGGATTGTAGTGAATCATGGCACAACTTACCTTAAGAGGTGTGAGCAGACTACGTCACAGGCTATGATACAGTAAATAGTCATTGAGTTCAAAATACTTCCCACATAATAAAACATAAAGCATATTTGAGTGCTAAAGCTTCATTCATTCTTAACATTGTAGATGCATTTAGAAAAAAAGAAAAACCTTAGAGGTTACCTGCTCTTCAAGACTTGACTTGGTGCACATCATATAGAAGTACTTCCACATGCTGACTTATTACTCAAAACAATGAAGTACCCAATAGAAAGCATTTCTTTGCTTGGAGTGTCCTTTAATGTACCTGTCTTAGAAACCTTTGGTGGTAGTAGGTAGCTGACTGAGGGTTCAGGGAGATAGACCCTACCTGTGTCTCTATCTTTCTATTAGAGAGCTATTATTGCCTCTCTCACCTTATCTGAGAAGGGATTAGAAGACTGGTCACATTGCATTAGCATGGACTTTGAAATGACAATCTCGGAATCAAATTCCAGTCTCAGCATTCATTTCCCTGTAAATTAGGGCGGGGTGCTTAATTTTTCTGAGAGGCAGTTTCAGCAGTGATACAGTTATATCTGCCTCATAAACAGGAGCAGATCCAGATTTTATGGGACCTAAAGCAATACTTTTGGGAGTGCTCTTTAAGGAAAAGGATACAAAATAGGAATGGTTGTGAATATTTATTTAGAATTAACAAAAAAAAGCACAATAGAAATTTGAAGAAGCTGACAAATTCATCATACATTAAAAAAAATTCAACTCTCTATAATTAACTGCCAGACATATCATTTATTGTACTTTGGCTTTGGCTATATATTCTCTGATTATTTCTTTATAACACTTTTAAATTATTATTTTCTTTAGAGAGAATGCTATTCAATATTTCCACTAGCATGGTTGATTATTTTTAAATTAATAATGACAATTTACAAAAGGTTCTTTCAGTTTCACAAATAAGTATTGATTATGTCATGTGGATTTTAAAAATTATTTTGAAGCTTGAGAAACTTCCATTGAGTTTCTTTTGTATATGAGATATTTCAGATATACTTTCTGTAGTATTGCTATAGGTTTGTGTCCTAGAAACATAAGAATTTTATTAAATTTTATTTTACATAATTCTCATTTTTAAATGCATGATGTTTTTGTAGTCATATATATTACCAAGTATATGCCTGACAGAGAGAAATTCTCCTCTGATTTAGGCGCTGATGAGAACTAAATACTCTTCTTACAATTTTATACTTATGACTAAAAGAATATTCTAATAACAACAAAATCTTTTTTTAAAAAAAAATTATTTATTTATTTGGTTCTTCCAGATCTTAGTTGCTGCACGTGGACCCCTTAGTTGTGACATGTGAACTGTTAGCTGCAGTATGCATGTGGGATCTATTTCCCTGGCCAGGGATCGAACCTGGGCCCCCTGCATTGTGAGCACAGAGTCCTAGCCACTGCGCCACCAGGGAAGTCCCAAATCTTTTGAGCTCTGTCCTTTTCATACCTCTATTATTTACATATTTCTTTTGTTGCGTATCTCGGGACACATTTATATCCCATCGTGATCTGTGGCTGTAAAAGTTTGTGACATGATGATGGGTGACTCAGCACAGGGCCCGTAGGGGTACCCACCATTCCTATACAGTGGATTCAAAATGCCTTGACAGTACATGAAAGGGGTTTCATCTACTAAATACAAAGTTTATGTATCCCCAACTCAACTTCTGCTACCATCTAGCCAAGATGCCTATGGCTGCTTCAGTGTTCCCTGACACAAAAGGAGAGGTGTGACAGAGGGGAAGTTGTTGCTTGAAGAGATTATCAGTCTTAACTAACTGTTAAAATATTTTAATTGTATAAATTTAACATAATTATAGGGCCATATGAAACAACGGCTACTGTCTCACCTTTGAGTCTTTGTGAGCAAATGGCCCTGAAGTGTAAGATTCATTAGGTACCTGGTAAATCTTGTGGTTTAATGTTTACTGAATGTGTAAATTAAAGAGCGTATTCAACTGTATATATTTTGATATTATCCCCACAAAAGCTACTGACATATAATGCAATAAAGGAATACCACCTATTTTTCTATTTCAAATTCAGAAATTCTTATGCTAATTAGAAGCAAGGTTCTAGATACAATATTAATAAGATTCTTCTTGGTCCTCATCATCAATAAAGAATTGACCAAATATTTCCAGCTTAATTTTTTAAGTCAGAGAGTAACATTTTATTAAAATACAACCATATACATTTTAATTATAAACCTCAGATTAATAATTGATTAAAATATACAAACATCTTGGTAAAATAAAGCATTTTCTGATTTTTTCTGAAATTTCTTTTGACAATTTTATCATGAAAAAAATAACCTGTGATCATTTTACATCGTCTAAAGAAAATAATTTAATAAACCTATTAGGGAATTATTGAAGTTTTTATTATCCTGTAATAACTCCTTAATAATGAAAACATTCTCTTCCAAAGAATCTATTATTATTATCATTTTTAGAGGTCTAGATTTTTCGACTGAAAAAGATACACAACCTAAAAGTTGAGAATTATTTTATTTGACAGACAGAACTGAGGACTTAAGCCAGGAAGATAACTTCTCAGCTCTGAGGGATGCTCTGAAGAGATAAGGAAGGAGACAGGGTATATAGGAGTTTTTGCAACAAAACCAGGCAGTCTGAACAAGACACCAAACGATTACTGTTAATTAAAGAAAAATAGACATCTCAAGTTAATGAATTTAGTGCTTTTCTATGTATGGGAACATGCAAGAGTCTGGGCTCTTTAAAATCATTCCTTTGATATGCACCTCAGCTATCTAGGGCCAGTATCCTGTTCTTTTCCATCCTGAATCCCCTTAGGGTACACAGTCTGGGGCTGCTGCAGTGGCTGATGGCTAATGGCTTGATGGCTGCAACATCCTTTGTTTACTGATATGGTGGGTGACTTTCTTTGTAGACAATCCCCTGGGTGATGATTTTGCATGAATTCCAGAAATTCTGTAACATTTTTATCAGCTTCCTGAAATTCTGTATGTTAGAATTTGCCATTTCACTTGATAATCAATTTGAATTCCATTTCCATTATATTTTGTGATATCTAATATATAGAAAAGTTAGACTGGTCAAACAGACAGGGATACACACTATTGTAAAATAGGGACAGCTGATTTGGGGAAGAGTGTATCAGTCTGCTTGGATCACCATGGCAAAATACCAGACTGGGTAGCTTAAACAACAGAAAATATTTTGTCACAGTTTCGAAAGCCAGAAGTCTAAGGTCAAGGTGCAAGCAGAGTTGGTTTCTGGTGAGACCTCTCTTCCTGACTTGTAGATGGACACCTTCTCATTGTGTCCTTACATGGTCTTTTCTCTGTGAATGCATAGAGAGAAAAAGAGAGAGATCTTTGGTGTCTCTTCCTCTTCTTATAAGCACACCAGTCCTAAAGTGTTAGGTCTCTAGCTCTATGAATTCATTTAACCTTAATCTTCTTTAAAAATTCTATCTCCAAATACGGTCACGTTGGGGGTTTATGGCTTCAACATATGAATTTTGAGGGAACACAATTCAATCCATAACCAAGACTAATATAATGAATTCTCAGTTTATTAAAAATATGTTCATATTAATGTTATTTTGCTCTAAACTCTACATAATGAATATTTAGATAATAAATACCCACTGTACTGTAATTTTTCTTTCAACATGTTACATATTCACTCTTTTCTTGTCTGCATGTGTTCTAAAGAGAAGTCCAATGTAATTCTTATCTTTGTTCCTTTATAACCATAATTCTTTTTCTCTTTTTTCAAGATTTTCCTCTTTGTGTTTTTTTTTTTGTTTGTTTGTTTTTTTCGGTACGCGGGCCTCTCACTGTTGTGGCCTCTCCTGTTGCAGAGCACAGACTCCGGACGCGCAGGCTCAGCAGCCATGGCTCACAGGCCCAGCCGCTCCGCGGCATGTGGGATCTTCCCGGACCGGGGCACAAACCCGTGTCCCCTGCATCGGCAGGCGGACTCTCAACCATTGTGCCACCAGGGAAGCCCTCTTTGTTTAGCTTTTTTGCAATTTGATTATGATACACCTAGGTGTATGTTTTTTTGGTATTTATCCTGCTTGATGTTCTCTGAGCTTTCTTGACTTGTAGTTTGGTGTCTGTTACTAATTTTGGAAAGCTCTCTGTCATTATTTCAAACAGTTCATCTGCACCTTCCCTCTTTGTTCTCTTAGTATTTCTACAATGTGTATGTTTTACTTTTGAAATTGTCTTACAGTTCTTGCATGTTCTATTCTTTATTATTTTCATTCTTTCTCTCTTTTCATTTTAGAATGCAAAGTTTCTATTGACATATTTTCAAGCTCACTAATCCTTTTTCAGCTGTGTTCAATCTACTATTGGACCCATCAGAGGCATTTTTCATTTCTGTTGAAGTTTTTTTTCTAGCATTTATTTTTATTCTTTCCATCTCTCTGCTTATAATACCCATCTCTTCTTTCATGGTGTTCACTTTTTCCACTAGAATTCTTCACATATTAATCATAGTTATTTTAAATTCCTTATCTGATAATTTCAAAAGCTGTGTCTTTTCTGAGTCTGGTTCTGATTCTTGCTTTGTCTTTTTAGATTGTGATTTTCTTGCCTTTTGGCATGCCTTGTAATTTATTATTGAAAACTGGGTAATAGCAACTGAGGTAAATAGGCTTTTAGTGTGAGGTTTCATATTAATCTGGCTGGGCATTGGACTGTGCTTAATGATTACTATAGCTGTAGGTGCCAGAGGCTTCAAATTTAAGTGTCCTTGTTCTTGTCTTGCCTGTAGTCTTTGGACTTCCCCATCAGTTGCTCCTCAGTTAGTCTGTGTATTGCAGTTATTTTTTTTGGCTGTAAGCCACTGTTATTACACAGGAGTTCTTTTGCTGTGGTGGTAAGGTTTGAAGGATGGCAACAATTCTATAATCCTATGATTGCATCTCAGTCTTTTAGGGGGTAGGCCTGTGCACTTAGGCTGTATCCTTCATAGGGATTTCTTAGTTCCCCTTCTGGTAGAGTAGGCCTTCGTAATGGAGAACACTATGGGCATATTTTAATGGTTACCTTTGCCCTGCCCCTGCCAGTGTCATTAGGGACTATTTCTTGCCTGTTCATCTTGAAAACCTGGTGAAATCCCTGGATATAAAAGCCTGGAAAATGTGGGAGCCCCTCACAAGCCCCAGGGTTTCTCACTCTCAAGTCAATGCACATTAGCCTCCAGCAATTCATTAAGAGAATTTCCACTTAAATATTCCTACCACTTTATGACTCCAGGGCCTTCTCCAATAAACAGATCTCAGCTGTGACTCTGGATTTTCTTGTCTCCAGATTTCAGGACAGCAGTTTGCCCTGTGACCTCAGGACCCTTTTCCTGAGTCCAGGAAAAGTCATGGGTTTTCAGTGACTTTTTCCCCCTCATTTTCTTACTAAAGATAGGAGTAATGACTTCTAATCCCTTTACATAAAAGTTGGAGCTGAAACCAGAACTTATATTGAAATTTTGCTTCTCAAAAAGTTATGCCAACTTATAAATTATAGTGTATTAATTTGTAATAATAATAATGAATATCACTTGAGAACTTAGTTTGCATGAGGCATTGTGCTAAGTACTTATATGTCCTATTTGATAGAAACAATATGCAAAGTGGTTGAAGATACGTAGTTTGGAGCTAGGCTGCCTGGGTTGCTGAATCCAGGCTTTATCACTACTATGGGACCTTAGGGAAGTTACTTTTCTGTACCTCAATTTTATCATCTGTTCATGAGGATAATAATAAGACCTACCTCATAGAGATTCTATGAGGATTTAATGAGGTAACACATGAGCAGTGCCTCGTACATTGTGAGCGCTGTGTGCTTGCTATTATTACCTCATGTAATCACATGATAATCCCCTGAAATGAATATTCTTTTGACAGAGAGGAACAAAGCCACAGATGGTTTAAATTACTTGACTAAGTGCTCTTCAGTAGCCAGTCCAGATTCCTAAACTATACCTATGACTTAGAGATAATATAGAAGAAAAATCCCCCATCCTAATTTTCATAATTGGCCACACAATTTTTGTAACTTAATATAATGCTCCTAGCCTACAGAAATGGGTTAATGCTATTTAGAAATTAATTTTTTATATATGTGTAATCCAGATATTGTAGATTAGTTGTATGAATCTCAGAGCCCAGCCTAATCTGCACAAGTTTTGATCGGTAAAAAGTCTTTGTTGTAAAAAATATGAATCTGAAAGTGTTCCGATTGGGGCTCCTGCAGTGTCCCAATACTTTACCTCATCTGGTTAAATATTTGTTTTTTACAAGACCACTCATCAAATATTGAAATGATGGATAGCAAGATCATGCAGGGTTTACTGAGGGCTAGGCAATCTCAAGTCCCTCCATGTGTTCCTATTCAGTTCCCCAGGGAACCAAAATATTTATCGTTTTCATCTGATTCATCTCTTTTAGTTTGGAACTTTCCTTCCCATTGTTTTATTCTATTTGGGTACCTGTGCTTCAAATCAAGCAAGTGTGTTTTTTTAAAACCTCAGCTTGTACTGGCACTGGGAGTACCAGGCAATCACCAACATGATGAACAGGTTGTACGAATAATCAGTATTTACAGCATATGCAACTTCCAGCTTTCATATGCCTTTGTCATTATTGGCACAAGATGCCTCTCCACAAAGTTTTGTGCTTGCTGGTGGATTTTAGAGGTTGTTCTGCTTTCCCAAGTCTAACAGAAAACTGCAAAGCATGGTTTTCATTCTCAGGCAAACCATAAAACCTACAGTAAAAAAGAACAAAACTGCCTAACTCTTCTGAGAGGGATTCCCACTTGGTGAATCTTTAAAAGCTCGTAAATCCAGAAGTATATTTATTGCCTTTGATGCAGTTCTCTTCCAGGAGACTCCCCACCTTCCTCAGTCTCTTAAGTCCTGTATTACCCTTCTTAGATATACTGCACCCCAGTAGGATTTCTCTGAACTTTGGTAAAATCCCCACATACTAATAGGTCTTTCATTCCAACGGATATTCAGACCTCCTTCCCAAGCATTCGATTCCTTAGAATTTGGCCCCCAAATCCATTATTGTTTCAATATGTCTCATAATAACTTGAAGGAGACACAGTACTTAAACAGTTTTGACTTGCTGCTTTTTTTCTTTCTTTCCAGAAAGCATTACTCACATTCAAAAGAGGAAAAAAAAAAAACTAGTTTAAGTAAAAATGAGATACTGTGCTATGTGTCTGTGGGGGGTGGGGGGTGGGAGAGGGGTGCACATGCTTTCAAGTGTGTATGTACCAAATGGGATATTTTGACTGAGAAGAGGGATGAGGCTTTTATTTTCTTGGTGTGTTAAGTTAGGTGCCATCTTTCTCCCAGTAAATAAGTTTAAAATTAAACCAGGAATTTTGTTAAAGCCAATATGTCCCAGAAGGTAGCACATTATCCCTGTATATACATTCGAATTCAATTAATTTGTATAGTGAAGCTTGGAACTCCCCCAGCGAGTAAAGGGTCTTAAATACTTATCTAGTTAAGGTCAAAACATGTAAAAGGAAATAAAAACGTTTGCTATGGACAAAGGCGGGTGGGCAATATGGGTGGAGTTGATGGATATCTCATTGAAGATAAGGTTGAACCCAGAATGTTATAAAGGAAGGGGAAATACTGGGAGTGATGTGGATTCAGAAATAGGACTTCTTTTTAAACTGAAATATAATTAACTTACAACATTTTATTAGTTTCAGCTGTACAACATAGTGATTCAATATCTTTATGCACTACAAAATGATCACCATGATAAGTCTGGTTACCATATGTCACAATACAAAGTTATTACAATTATTGACAATATTTTCTACACTGTACATTAGATCCCCATGACTTATTTATTTCATAACTGGAAGTTTGTACCTCTTAATCCCCTTTACCTACTTTTCCCATCTCCTCATCCACTTCCACTCTGCCAACCACTAGTTTGTTCTCTGTATCAATGGGTCTGTTTCTATTTTGTTATGTTTGTTCATTTCTTTTGTTTTTTATATTCCACATTAAAGTGAAATAATATGGTATCTGTATTTATCTGTCTGTCTTATTTCACTTAGCAAATACCCTCTAGGTCTATCCATGTTATCATAGATGACAAGATTTCATTTATTTTTACGGTTGAGTATTATTCCATTGTAAATATATATATCTATATTTGGCTATTGTAAATAATGCTTCACTGAATACTGGGGTGCCTATAGCAAAGATAAACAAATGAGACTACATCAAGCTATAAAGCTTTTGCACAGCAAAGGAAACCATCAACAAAAAGAAAAGACAACCTAGTGGGAGAAGATATTTGCAAACAATATACCAGCATACCTCATTTTATTGCTCTTCACAGATACTGCATTGTTTTTTACAAATTGAAGCTTTGTGGCAACCCTGTGTGAAATAAATCTGTTGGCACAATTTTTTCCAAAAGTATTTGCTTATCTTGTGTCTCTCTGTTACATCTTGGTGATTCTTACAATATTTCCAACTTTTTCATTATTGTTATAGTTGTTTTGGTGATCTGTAATCAGTCACCTTTGATGTTACTACTATGACTTGCTGAAGGTTCTAACGATGGTTGACATCTTTTAGCAATAAAATTTTTTTTAAATTAAGGTACGTACCTTTTTTTTTTTAGAAATAATGCTATTACATGCTTAATAGACTACTGTATAGTATAAATACAACTTTTATATGCACTGGGAAACTAAAAAATTCACATGACTCACTTTACTGCTATATTTGCTTTATCGCAGTGGTCTGGAACCCAACCCTCAATATTTCTGATGTATGCCTGTATCTGATAAGGAGCTTAAGTCCAAAGTATATGAAGAATTCATACAGTCCAGTATCAAAATAAACCAAACAACCTGCTGAAAAATGAGCAGGCATCCTGAATAGATATTTTTCCAAAGAAGATACACAGATGAGTAACAGGTACTTGAAAAAGTGCTCAACATCACTCATCATCAGGGAAATACAAATCAAAACCACAATGAGATATCACCTAACACCAGTCAGAATAGTTGTTATCAAAAAGACAAGAAGCAACAAGGATTGGTGAGGATGTGGAGAAAAGGGAAACCTTATACGCTGTCAGTGGGAATGTCAGTTGGTACAACCACTATGGAAAACAGTATAGGAAGCTCCTCAAAAAATTAAAATAGAACTACCATACAATCTAGCAATTCCACTTCTGGATGTTCATCTGAAGAAAACAAAAACTCTAATTTGAAAAGATATATACATCCCAGTGTTCATTGCAGCATTATGACTTAAGCGCCCGAGTTTTTTGTTGTTGTTGTTGTTACTATAAAAAAGACTGCAGCTGGTTCTAGAACCCATGCTGAACTGGTTACCATGAGTGTGTGTGTGTGTGCGTGTGTGTGTGTAAATTAAAAGAATAGTCAGTTACACAGTGGGGCCTTTTTAGAATCTCAACTGATGGTGATGATGGCTGCAAATATTCCTCAGTATTTAATGGTATTTATCTTGAGTTATCAATTCATTGTTATTGAATTTGTTGAGCACTTGAAAGCTCCATTATGATTTTTTTCAAATTATGTGAAGATGGGTATTTCAGAAAAATATACATTGTGGGATAATCAACCAGGAGAGAAGCCTGGAGTCATTGAAAATTGAGGTTTTAATGAAGAGGTAATATTAGTTTTATTCCTGAGGTTATGAAGCCAATTCAAACCAGCTGTACCCTGGAAATGTATGAAACTATAATCAAAAAAGCCATGACAAGAAAAAATAAGTTGAGTATTATAGATGTCACATTTATCTTTGCTCTTGCTGACTTCTAGCAACTTAGAAAATCCATTAGGTGAGTTTTCTTATATAAGTTCACTGACACCACTGTCATAATCAGTGACAACTGGACAATTCATTCTTTCCTCATTGGTGTCTGAAAGTAATTCCTTTTTCTAGACGAGATTATAATTCACAGAAAAGCATATCAATCATCTACTGTCTTAGACTGTATTGTCAAGGTATCAGTTTTCACATCAACCAGACTTGAATTTTAATCAATGTACTAGTTCAGCAACATTGGATATGTTTTTCAACCTTTCTGATATGCCTGTTTTTTTGTCTATATACAAAGAATATAGTGGGATAAAAATTTTTAGAATGCAAAGGTCATGAATATTGAGCAATGAGCAAATTGTGGTGCAATGAGTGGTGTTTGCTGCGATTTAACCTACTGGCCTCTCTCTTCTTGTCAACATTATTCCCAAGGGTATTGTCTTGGCTACATATTAGTTCCACATTATAGGTTGTTGAAATTTTATACATTGAAATAGGGCACCTGGAAGATTTGTTTGTTTCTTTATGAAAAGAGGTAAATCTTTTCATTCTAGAGTTTTTCTAACATTCTGTAATAGTACTATTAGCATTAACTCCACACAAAATTGTCTTAACTTATACATCTTTTAAGTCCTACTTAATTTTCTGCTGTATTATTTAGAAGATGTTGAACCTGGCTTTATTGAATGTCAATTCAATGTAAGCTGGCGAGAACTGCCAAGTCATCTGATGTTAGGAAGCATATAATACAAATTTAACATAAAGCCATACAATTTGTATAGGTAACTAGATTTAAAACATAGAATCAGCTGTGATGTTTCATATCATAATCAGCATATGAAACAGTGAATTAGCTGATGCATTACTTTGAGCTATCATATTTAATGAGGATTATTTTTCATAAAGTTTGTAGCTGTGAAGAAAATTAATAAGGTTTTGAATAATGAATTCTTTTACATTTGGTAGTATTATTTTACTAATTGAGCTTTTTTTTCTTTGCTCACTGAGGTTGATTTCTTAAATGTAGAAACTTAAGCGATACATACATTTTTTGTACAAGATACTGATATTTATTTACTCCACTAGTACTTAATAAATATTAGCTTAGTACATAGCAAACCTACTAGACATTGGTTGATGATATAGAAAGATAATAAGACAAGTTGTATATTAATTAGCTATATGAAAGTGACAGTGAACATGGAAGTGGCCAATTTTGGACTGAGGATGGACTGAGGAATTTATGAATTTTAAACTTGCATAATCCTATAGTGGAATCATGACATATGGACTTAATTAGATTTAGCTACATATATTAAAAATACTGAGGCATAAATGAGAGAGTTTATTTTTGTTATACCTAAAACATTGTTGGTCAGGGGCTGCTGTGGTAGCCCCTAGTATCATCAGGGAACAAGGCTTTTTTCTTTCTGTTCTTTGATCATAAATTATTCATAGCTTCATTTATCAAAATTATTGTATCAGAAGGGCACCAAGTCAAAGGCCACAGGCCAGATCCACTCTGTCAAATTCTGCATATAATGTTGTGTTGGAGCACAGCCACCCCCATTTATTATGTGTTGTCTAAGGCTACTTTCATGATACAAATGGCAGGATTGCATAGTTGTGACAGAGACTATAGTCCTACAAAGCCAAACATTTGCTATCTGGCGCTTTATAAAAAATAGTTTGCTGATTCATGATCTAAGACAGTGCTATCTATTAGAAAAAGTGTAATGTGAGCCACATATATAGTTTAAATTTTCTAGAAGCCACATTAAAAAAGTAAAAATGAACAAGCAAAATTCATTTTAATAATGTAATTCTTAAATCCTTTATATCAAAAAATATCATTTCACCTTGTAATACATTTAGAAAATAATAATACATTTTACTTTTTTTTCTCTAAATCTTTGATATTTAGAGTATATTTCAATTTGAACTGCTCATACTTCAAGTACTCAATGGCCGTATGTTTCAAGTGGCTATCATGTTGGACAGAACAGGACAGATATATCAAAATGAGTACATCCATATCCTTTGCTTTCTTCATAGGAAGAAGAAAGAGAAGTTTTGAGAGGAACAAATAGGATAAATATAAAACAAATAGCAATATTATATATATATAAGGACACACTTGTATCAGTATTTACAATAAAGGTACATAAGTTAAAGATCTCCATTAAAAGGC
Organism: Stenella coeruleoalba; assembly: GCF_951394435.1. NCBI lineage: Eukaryota > Metazoa > Chordata > Mammalia > Artiodactyla > Delphinidae > Stenella > Stenella coeruleoalba. The sequence continues at coordinate 44,824,006 of NC_137153.1, forward strand.
AGAGGTCATCCAATGGATAAAAAGCAAGAAAAAATGATATGCTGCCATAAAGAAAGTGATTTTAAATATAAACATGCAGATTTAAAAGTAACATGCAGGTTAAAAGTAAAAGAAGAGAAAAAGATATACTATGCTAACACTAGTCAAAGAAGACTGGGATGATTACATTAATATCAGCCAAAATAGACTTCATTGCAAAAATATTACCAGGTGTAAAGAGGCTTATTTAGTAGTGATTAATGAGTTAATTCATCGTGGGAACATGATAATTATAAATGCTTTGGTATCTTATCCCAGAGCTTTTACTTCACTGACATTTATAGAACATTCCACCTAATAACAACAGAACACAAATTGTTTTCAAGTATACAAAAGTAAATTTACCATATGGACCATTTTCTAAACCATAAAGCAAATTTAAATAAAGTTCCATGGAATCAAATCACAGAAAGCATGTTTTAAGACAATTTGGCAATAATTAGAAATAAATATCAGAAATAAATTTGAAAAATCATCAAATATTTGAAAACCTAAATAATAGACTTTTAAAATGATAGGTCAGAAAAGCAATCAAAAATGATGATTAGAAAATAAAATGCAAATACAACATACCAAAATCTGTGAGATATAGATAAAGTACTGCATTGAGGAAAATTTATAGCATTGGATGCCTTTATTATAAAAGAAAAGGATCTCAAATTAATTTTCTTCCATTCTAAAAACGTTTTAAAAATATCAAATTAAGTCCTAAGTAAGCAGCAGAAAATAAATAGTAGAGGTTAGTATGAAAATAGAAAACAGAAAAATAATAAGTAAATCAATGAAACCAAAAGTGTGTCCTTCCAGACAGGAATTTAAATTGATAAACCTATAACCAGAGTAGGAAAAATAAGAGAAAAGACACATATTACTAATATAAGGAATGAGAGAGGTGAAGATGCTGCTAATTCTACTAGAATTAAAAATATACTAATGGAATATTGTCAATAACTCAATGCCAACAAATTTTACAACTTGTATAAAATGGACATTTCTTCAAAAATGACAAACCCAAAGCTCAGTAAACAATAGATTCGCTGAATAAATTTCTCTATATTTGTGGTTGAAAAGGTAGGTCCAGGTAGGTTCATTGGTGACATCTATGACATTTTAAAGAAGAATTAATATCAATTCTATAGAAACACTTCTAGAAAATTGAAGAGGTAGAAATACTTTCCAACTCCTTCTGTAAAATCAGCATTACTCTAATAATCAACAAAAGGTAAACTTTTCCACAATGGCACTGGATCAATTTGAGATAGATAGATAGATAGATAGATAGATAGATACATACATACATACATACATACATATATGCACTTTGATCCATATCTGTAACATATGCAAAAACTAGTCAGTATAGGCCTAATGGAAAAGAGAAAACTGTCAGACTTCTGGAAGATTATATAGGGGGATATTTTCATGATATTACTAAGGCAAAGATCCCTTTGATACAATATCATAAGCATGATCTCTCAAAAATTTATAAATTGGATTCATCAAAATTAATAATATATGCTGTTCAAAAGACACTATTAGAAGAATCAAATGACAAGCCAGAGACTGGAAATAATTACTTGTAGGTCACATGTCTGACCAAAGGACTTATCTTTGGGCTGTATAGAGAATTCTCAAAACTTAAAAAAGATTACTAAAAAAAGAAATATTTAAACATACATATTATAGAAGAAGATATGTGGCTATTAAATAAGCACATAATAATGTATGCAACAGTATTAGTCCTTAAGGAAATGCAAAATAAAACTATGATAAGGTATTACAACACACTTAATAGATTGTCTAAGACTGAAAAAGACTGACTGTATGGAGGTCAGGAGGTTGTGAAGGAACCAGAACTCTCATGCAATGCTGGTGGAATGTACATGGTACAAGTACTTAGAAAAGGCTTTGAATATTTCATGAAAGGTTATACATACACCTTCCATACTACCCAACAATTTCACGCCTAAATATTTACCGAAAGGAAATCAAGGCATATATTTACATAAATATTTGTATACAAAATTTATAGCATCTGTATTTGCCAAAAAATGGATACAACAAATGTCTGTCTGTAGATGAATTGACAGATTGTGGTATGGCCATAATTGAAGTACTGTATTACTGAAGAATAAAAAGGAATAAACTATCAGTATATACTAAAGATGGATAAAAACTAAAGATGGATAAAACTCAAAACTTATTGATTGAAAGAAATCAGATCCCCCCAAATCCATCCTATATGATTGTGTAAAACTTTATAAAATTCAAATATATTGACAGAAAACAGAAAGAAGATCAGCACTTACCTTGGGATGAGGGTGTGAGGAAAGACAGAAATTATTTTATGAGAAAGAAGTCATGAGAAAGAAGTCATGAGAAAGAAGTCATGAGAAAGAAGTTAAGAGTGATGGATATATTACTTGCCTTGATCGTGATGATGCCTTCAGGAATGTGTGTGTGTGTGTGTGTGTGTGTGTGTGTGTGTGTGTGTGTGTGCGCGCGCGCGCGTGTGTGTGTGTTTGTGTGTGAAACATTACGTCGTCCAATAGAACTGTTGAAAAAATATACAATGTATTTCACCTCCCATTCTAAATGAAATGCATTTAAATGTAAAAGTGATATAAGTTAATGCCAGATATCCAAATGTACGTATTCACGGACCGGCTGAAAAAATTGGTTTGTTCTTGCTGTTGTTGTCGCCATTGTTTTTGTGTTTTTACAAATCATAGAAAATAGCTAGCTGGCTATATAGATGCTATGGTCTGAATTGTGTTGCCCCCAAACTCATTTAATGAAGCGCTAACCCCCAAGGTGACTCTATCAGGAGATGGGAGTCTTTAGGAGGTATTTGAGGTTAAATGAATCCATAAAGATAAGGCTTTAATCACAGTAGGACTGTGATCTTATAAAAAGAAAATAAATATTTCTTTCCCTTTCCCTTTCTTATTTTCTCTCTCTCTCTTCAACATATGAAGACATTGTGAGAAGGTGGCCATTGGCAAGCTGGGAAAAGAGCTCTCACCAGAACCCAGCCATGCTGACACTCTGATCTCCAATTTGCAGCCTTCAGAACTGTAAGAAAATTACATTTCTGTTGTTTAAGCAGCCTAGTCTATGGTATTTTGTTATGACAATCCAAGCTTATTAAACAGAAACATGTAAGTGTAGAGACCACTGTCTCTATAAGCCTGCAAATTAAGTTTTATAATGATTGTCAAATTTGAGTTAATATCTACAACAGAAAAGAATATTTAAAATTTAATTTGAGCACAATTTTATATCAAAGAGTAGAGATTAATCATCAATTGTCTTTTATTAATTTAGCATAGATGAGTATATATTACCTGAAATTTATTAATCATTAAATATTTATATAATTTATTAAAATATGGTTTTGAACATCTGGTGAAGCATGCACGGTTGACTCACTCAGTTATTAAGGATTTCAGATGCCCTTCTTCCTTCTCACTTTGATACAGAAGACAGAAAATCTATATACTTGCTTTCCTAGCCTCTCTTGAACCTATGAGTTTCTTGGAAGCAGTTCTGTCCAATTCAACATGACAGTTTGGGGAAGTTTCTGAAAAGTGTTTGGCTTTATCTGATAAAAAGAAAAGAAAAAGTTTTTCTCCAGATCTCTCAGTTCATTTGGCTTTGAATGCAAATACAGTGTTTACTGCGAGTAAGGCTATTTTGCAATAATGAAGGAAATTGGGCAACTGAGTGAACTTCAGTGCACACTTGCCTCTATGCATCTTGTTCTATGTAAAAAAATCAAATATTTAAGCCATTGAAAGTTAAGTATTCTGTTTAATACAGCCAAACATTCTTAATCAATAAGCCCAGTGCATATTAAAATAATTGCTTGGCACCACAATTACAGAAATGGAAAGTGTTGATTTTGATTCTGAACACTTCAGAGTCTCCTGAGGATGATAAGCAAGTAAAGAAATGCTTGGAGAGAGTTTCTTCTGTAAGATGAAGGCATGGTGCTAAGGCATCAATCAGAAGACCATTATTCAGTGAGAGAAGGGTAGAGAAGGCTTCCTGGATATGGAAGCTTGGCAGGAAGAGTATCATTTAGCCAGATAAAAAATGGAAGGGCATTCTAGCCTCAAGAAAGAACTGTCCATCTACGTTGTTTAATTCTTCTTTCAAAATGTACCTTTTAAGTCATCCTCTTCTTTCTATTCCTGCCTTACCCGCCCTAGTTCAGATCACAGCCTGACCTACTTGATTATCCTGTTTTCTTCCCTTCTGTACTCACCCCCACCCCAAATCCATTTCTTACTAGCAGCTAGAGATATGTCTTTAAGAGAAAAGAGATCATGTTACTCCACTACTTTAAATCTTGCAGTAGACACTATCTCCCTTAAAATAAAATGTTTGTAAGTTATTCTATATAATAAATGTCTAAAAAGTATGAAGGCAAGTTAGAAAAATAAAGCAAATTGGGCAACCAAGTAATATCAGACTCTTAGAATTAAACCTGGATTATCTGAAGTGACAAATACATCAACTATAATACACAAACAAAACACATCTTTTAATGCTTTTTACACAACTGACATCTTGACTGTAAGACTTATTCATTTTTTGGGGGGAAATGTTTCCAATGAAAAAAGAGGGGGTAGAAAAAGAAAGAAAACATTGCTGAACCAGTTGCCCTGAATGGCATTAAGCTCTCAGTGTGTACAGTGAGTGAAAATGAATCTGACATACTTTATTACAAAATCAGTGAAATAGCTTCATGCAGGTTAGCAGGAAAACCTGGCTTGTATGCCGACATTGCTGAAAGCATTTATATGAAGGAAAAGCCAAGTACTCCCTGGTGTTAATACACACCATGATCTATTGTTGGAACAAGAGTCTGAGCTGTAAGCCTTTGGGAACATAGGGAACAAAATCTTTTACCCATGACTTTATGCAGATGCTTTGTTTTTGCAAAACCTTTTTCACTTTTGCCTCTAGAAAAGTACTGAGATTTTCACACAGTGCAAAATGACTAAAACAATATATCACAGAGGAATGTGTGTAGTATTTAGATGAGTCAAATAGGTTGGTTCAGGACAAGGATGACTCTTACAATACTGTATTGGCTTAACTTGAATTCAAGGATCTGGGGTCAAGAATCAAGTTACAAAGTAATGTTCTTGGTTTTCTGATGGATGGAACTGTAACAAATGGGGTTGGGAAGTGGAACAGGGACAGAACAGTTATGAGAAAATTAAGAGACCTTGAAGTTATTAGCTGGAGACCTTAGTATGGCAGGTCATACATTACCAGAGAAAGTACCCAGACTCCTTTAATTTTATGTTACCAAGAATGTGCTGTAGTTATAATATGTATTGCTGTATATTTCTTCATCTCACTTTAAGAGCAATTTTGTGCTGGGTACAGTGCTACGTCCTAGGGTTTTCTTGATGCATAGCACTCAGTCATTCTTTCCTTAGAAACTTCTTGGTCCAGTTTGTGAAAGGAGACATTTGAGCAATGAATAACAAGTGCTCATCACTCAGTAGTTCAGGTTGTGCTGCATTTGGCTGAAGAAAGGATCATTAATTGTTTTCCTTAAGGAAATTAGAGGAGGCTCCATGGAGGTGGTACATGTAAGACAAACAAATATTGTGATAAAAGTTTGAAATAATTTTATCTTCACGTGTAGCAAATGGGAAGTTAATAAGAATGTGAAGAGAAATAATATTGCTATTTGTAGGCTTTTGGTGTACTATCTTTTCTTCATATTAAATAACATTTCATTTATACAGAGAGTTTTATTTGTTGAATTAACTCATCTTCCAAAGCTTACATGCCACATGGTCAGTCCAGATATCTTCTCATTTTTACATTCATTTCTCATTTGCAATTAACGTATGATTTAAACATCATGCACTCATAATCAAATGTCTTTCATTAGTTCAGTAGAAAAAGCAACTTTAAGAAATTAACATGTAGTCTACTATGTCTCCTTTGTATTTAGCTTAAATATTTATATGTTTAGCATAAATATGTATATATTTCACAATATAGCACTCTCTGAATTCATATCTACTGTTCCTGCTCTCACACTGCTTACTAGATGACTTGCATTTTGTTATTGGTCTGTTTTTCCTTTCCGCTGCTTAAAACACTTGAACAAATTAGTTATTTGCATGTAGTGTTTTTGTATGAATAAATCAAGGAAGAAAAACTAAACCTATACTTTGTAGAAATGAAATCATTACACTGGGCCCTGTATTACTTCTGAGTCTAGTTAGACATATTCAGTCACGGCACTGCCTGACACCTCTTTCTACTGTCACAGAGTAAGGTCTGTGACTGATGATGTATAACTCATGAAGAAAGGTGGCAAAATTGATGGGAATGGAAATTCAGAACGGCCAAATTTTGATTCAGGCTCCTAGAATTAGGCAACCATGCTGATCAGTTCCCAATATTACTGGCGAGGTTACAGACATGGCCAAATGTTGTTAAATTCATAAGACATCAATTTAATGAAACTACAGTCCTGCAGTCACCAGTGAGCATTTGTTTCCCATAGGACACAGAAAATAAGCAATCTTTCAGACCCAATCTTTCAAGTATGGAGATGGGAGGAAATCAGCTGTGTGGAGCAATTCAAAATGAATAAAGAGACTATATTTTAAAGTGAAATAAAGTGGCTTCAGCCATGGTCACTTGTGTCAAATTCAATCTTTTAACTGCAAATTTGATTGGTATGATGTTTCGGGATAGAGTTGCAGATGGGGTGATGAGGTCTTCAGAGTCATTATAGAACTGAGAATTGAGACAAGTTTCTTCTTGTAAGACATGGAAATCACAAACCTTATTTTTAGGTTGGTGAGGTTAAAATGAGAAAAAAATATATGAAAGATCTGAAGCATAGTAGAGTGCTAAATAAAAGGCAGTTTCCTCTCTTTCACTCAAGATTCCTTAGCAGTAATTGGGAACAAGTTATTCTTAGGAACTCTGGAGCAATTCACTAACTTTTGCCTGTTTAAATAATAGAAAGGAAATCCACCATAAGTAATTGGGGGAGAACTATATGATAGAATTTCCATCAGTCAAAGTAATTTTGCACTGCTGATAACCAAAATGGAGTCTGTGGTTTATACAGTGAAAGGTAAGAAATCGTCTGTTTTAAAGTCTCTAAATAGGTAAAAAGATGAGAGTGAAAGTTCTGGTCCAGATAGTGATGATTGTTGGTGTAAAAATGTGCATTTCCATAAGTGAGGAAATGGAGATATTCTGTAGGCAGAAAGAAAGCCTCTAGTAGAGTTAGATGAAATCAGAGAAATTGTTAAGGACCAAAGGAACTTTCATAAAGGAGTTGCATCAAACATGATAATTGACAGTGAAACACCTTCTCCAAATCATCTAAACACTCAAGAAGATTAACAGGATAAAAAAGTTCCCAAGAGTTTCAATGGCGGAGAAGCAGAAGGTTTAGTTCAATGTAGTTCAAAAAGCATGTATTAAATATTTATCAAATGGCAAATACTGTACCGAGCATGAAATAGTCATAAGACATTTTTAGTCCCTGCCCTATAGAAGCTCATGTTTCAGTAAAGAGGAAAGCAAGTTGGCAAATATTTCTTATGCCATCTTATTTTAAGTTTGTTAAGTGAAACCTCCAACTTTAAGCTCCATGGGGCTAGAGATTTTTGATGTTTTAATTTTGTGTTGATTGTTTTATCTTGACTGATAAATCTGCAATACCTCAATTTATACCTCACTTTATATAATTGGTACATATTAGGTATTAAATAAACTTTATTGAATGACTGAATAATCAAATTAAAAAGGAAACATTCTGTTTAAATGGAAATAATTTTGATTTCCTATGGAAAACCTCTCCAAACTTCACACCATCAACCCTATTAGTAAAGATAGGCACACAAACATCCCCATCATAGGTATATGAATCTTTGTATGCAGGTACTGCTATGCTGATCTATTAAGAACATAGAGAATAGAGAATAAAAAAAATAAAGATGAAAATAAGATAAAAATAAATAGGAATAGAAGTTTTAATATTTTTCTTCCCATTCACTTATAAAATGTGTGTGTGTGTCCCCTGAGGTTCATGAAATCAGTTTGTTTTATTTTGTTTTGTTGTGAAGGAACAAAGTAAAAATGTTATCTGACATGTATATGACCCAGTGTAAATTTAGGGCGATCTACACTTTTTTATGTCTATAATCCTAAAAGTGAGAACTAGAGGAAGACACGCTGTATAACTGGTAAAACTGAGTAAACAATCTGCTATATTTCATTTGGGCAGAGTCAGTCATGAAAAGAACATATGAAATGACAGTTATAATGGTATTGAGTGGATCCTTGAATGAATTAATTCCTGATCTGTAGGTAAAGAAAGATCCTTTCTGAAGATAATAGAAAAAAGTTTCCTGGCAAAATATATTCAATTGTATAACCTTTAAATGTACTTAAACAGTTCTCTCTTTTACTACAAATTTCTCAGAGCCCAAGTAAGTAACTACTATGAAGACAATACAGGAAATGAAAAAATGCATTTCAAAATTAGTGGAACTTTATTAGCTAACATAAAATGATTCTTGATTAGGTTTCAACTTTTATTGAAGTTTTCTGTAGAAAAAAAAAAATCTGGTTTACTTGTTTCACGATTCTTTCCAAGGTGATGTGATTGATGGAATGTGGCCAACATAACCCAGGTAAATTGAAACAAGTTACCTGAATGTAGATAAAAGTTGCCAGAAAGTATGTAGTTACTACACACCAATTAACAGCTCTGTGATAAAGGTCAGGAAACCCTGCCCTTTGAAGTCCCCTAAAAGAAAGCTACTGCTTATACTACCACTTGATGGCTTGAAGATCCTGTATGAAAAGCTCTCCTTACTAATTTATTGGCATTGTTTGATCCCAGTGGTCTCTGTCATCTGTTCTGGAGATCCTGTTTGCCTTTAATTATGTGTAGTGGTTATCATAGTACATTTAGGAATGGTTTTCATCAAGGTCTAAAAGTGGGCTGGCTGAAGTGATAGTAGAACTTGGAAGTCAATGTTGAATTCTTCCTAAAAGAGGGCACTCAAAATGTCCAGGGACAAGTAACAGGAAGCCAGCCCAGCATATTGCGAGTGTTCCCTGCATGAGTCTGATATATCAATTTCCTGCGTCTACCATCACTCTCAGGCCTGGCTGAAATTTATTCCAAGGCATTATGATACTGCTGCACATTAGTAAATTTGGTCTTGGGCATCTGTGGCGATAGAACAGGTGGAATTTCCCATATGGATCAAAAGACCCAAAGACGGCTATCCATAACATCCTGTTTTACTTCTGACAGTGGTATTGTCTTAAGCCACACATGGTAGCCCTAGTACTGGCAAGATTCCACCACCTTTATCATGAATAATAACCTTAGGAGAATAGTATCATTACAACAATTTTATAAAACTCCCATTACTGAGGTTTATAAGCTTAAATTAAGTCATACGTACAGCTTCGAGCAACCACTGTGGCCAAGGAGATACAATGTTCCAATTAGCAAGATACTCTTTCTAAAACCAAATGTGTAGAAGTTGTTAAATATACCCAAACCAGGGGCTTCCCTGGTGGCGCAGTGGTTGAGAGTCCGCCTGCCGATGCAGGGGACGCGGGTTCGTGCCCCGGTCCGGGAGGATCCCACGTGCCGCGGAGCGGCTGGGCCCGTGAGCCATGGCCGCTGAGCCTGCGCGTCCGGAGCCTGTGCTCCGCAACGGGAGAGGCCACAACTGTGAGAGGCCCACATACCGCAAAAAAAAAAAAAAAAAAAAAAAACCCAAACCAGATGTGCTATTTGATTCAGGGAGGGCTGTTCCCAATTGCAATATCATTGTTATCTGAAGTCAAAATAGATGATGGATAATTAAAATTATCTCTATTAAGTAAAATCCTAGGACATTTCTCTCTTCGGGGAACTGTCATTTGAATGGCACCCACTTTCATTATAATAACACTCTTCCTGGGGAAGATATCTTGACATAGGCTGCTCTGTGCCAGGGTGAACCTTTTCTTATGGAAGAGTCTTTCTAAATGTTCCCTTACAAAATTTGTCATGTATCTAACAACTATCTTAAAACACACCTGTTTTACAAATGCAGTGACTGTTTCATTTTATAGAGTTAGCATTTTCATCATTTTATAAAGTCTAATGCTTGATATACTTAAGAAACTGAGTTGAGACTCTACCATTAGGCATAAAATTTATGAACGCCTAGTAGAAATTTTTTTTTTTCTACCTGTGTCATTTTTCCTCAAAGGCCATCCTTTTGAGCTGGGAATTAGCAAATCATTCATGTTTTATGGAAGTTTATGCTTCTGGAATTCAGAAATCGCAGCAGTTAGAGATGAAAAGACCTTTAAAATGACCAGTACATCAAGATTATGCCCTCCTGTGAAAGCAGGAGACAGAGAGTGAAAGAGACAGAGACTGTTACTGATCTTTATTCTAAGAAAATCTCTATACTATTAAACTTCTAATGTTGTGTTGAAATATAAATTTATTTCCAATTGCTGATAAAGACAAAGTTTTCAAACACTTTTAACTGAAAAATATTTGCATTCTTACCATGGTGTTTTGATTTGATTTGATTTTGATTTTTTTTTAATTGATATATATTTGATTCACAACATTGTGTTAGCTTCAGGAGTACAGCAGAGTGATTCAGTTATATAGATGTGTGTGTATGTGTGTAGTTTTCAGATTCTTTTCCCTTATAGGTTATTACAAAATATTGATTATAGCTCCCTGTGCTATATAGCAGGTTCTGGTTATTTATCTATTTTATATATAGTAGTGTGTATCTTTTCATCCCAAACTCCTAACTTACCCCCCTTTCCCCTTTGGTAACCGTAAGTTTGTTTTCAGTGTTTGTGTGTCTATTTCTGTTTTGTAAATAAGTTCAGTTGTGTAGTTTTTTTTAGATTCCACATATAAGGGATATTATATGATATTTGTCTTTCTCTGTCTGGCTTACTTAGTATGATAATCTCTAGGTTCATCCATGTTGCTGCAAATGACATTATTTCATTCTTTTTTATGGCTGAATAATATTCCATTTATGGTGTTTTGATATGTATCTTTTTTCAACTTAATTTATTTTAAAGGTGCAATCTGAATTACTCAGGAGCCTTTACTTAATAGCAGAAATTGAAAATACCTAATGGGATTTCAAGCAGTTTATTTAGGGAGGCAGTTAAGTTTATGACACATGTTTGGAAAAACACACTACTTTTCTATGTGTAGAGCACCTTGATTGTTTTTAGGTTATTGACAAGGTAGTTTAATAAAAGTCATATTATTTCCCACTGGTGCTAAATACATTTAATAAAACATTATTATAATTCCATTTTATTTTTAATCTTTGTTTTCTTACCACAATGTGAAATTTTCTTATCTAACTTTAAAACTGAAGAAAGCAACATCTAGCACATGAGGATAGAAATAATGTGAAAATACAGAAATACGTAAAGAAGGAGATTATTATAATGTATCCAAATCATTTGAAAGGTTTCTCAAAGTAGCATTGTAAATGGGAACCTGAACAAAATGTCAATATTATGGTATGTTGTATCTCAAAACATTCTCATCAAAAGCTATACAAATTTTTAAAAATAACTAATTTTTATATTTAATCACCAAGTGTTACTAAACCAGGTTTTTTCATTGCCAGACATACAGCTAGCCAAACGCTGAGATGCTGAGATTTGCAGCAGAGAAAGGATTTATTCAGAAGGCAGTCAAGCAAGGAGATGTGAGAACAAGTCTCAAAATCTGCCTCCCTGAAGGACAGGGGCTTGGGATATTTATGGAATAAAGAAGCAGGGTACTTCTTAGGTGTGGGGAAAGGAGTTTGGAGGTAGGGAAAAGGTGAGGTAATCTGTGTTCTATGCAGGCTTATCTGAGTTACATGCTTCTTCATGGGACGTATGTTTTAAAATGGAGGCGCTTAGCATGATCTGAGGGTGGAGTTTTGGGCCCTCTAACGTCAGAAGGTCATTCATCTGACACCTGCACAGGTCCAGTTTTAGGGTCGGTGGTCCCGACCAGTCTTAGCCAGCTTGAGCTCGAACTAGACACGACGGACTCCAAGTTTCTACAAAACACTTCAGGCAAACATCTGTTTAGGCTAGGTGAAACTTGGAGTGTATGCAATTTGCACCAAATAATAAAGGTGAGCTTGCTCAGGGAAGGTGGGCTGCAAGTGGAGGGGATTTTAGCAAGCTGCAAGACTAGCTCAAGAATTTCTGTTAGTCACCAGTTTCTGTTAACCCTAAGGGGCATGGTTTCATAACAATCAAGAAGGGATTAAAAAAGTACTTTAATGATTAACTCTAGAAGCTTTTTTGCGATCCTCAGTGTGGTCAGAAATGCCTTTTTCCACTTAGTCCTGACTACCTTATCACATCTGAGATTTTTCTAGGTTAACTGAATAAAGAGAGAAAGCATTCCAAACCTGAATAAAGAGAGAAAGCTTTCCAATATTTTTTCAAATACGCTGATTTCCTACCCTTGTTTAAAACTTTTTGATGGCTCCTATTTTGTCCAAATGTGCTTTTCACAGTCATTAGATATTTTACTCAATTTCCCCCTTTTTTCCTCCAGCCTAGTGTTTTAATCAACTGTGTAGCCATAGGGCGTTACTGAGGTTCTCAGAAATTACCCTACTCTGTTTAATTTGGCACCTTTGCAAAACTGTTCCATTTGACTTAAACAGCTTGGTTCAATTCTGCTCTTAATTTTCACAGACATAATTCCTGTTAACTTTTCGTATTCTTCTTAAACATCACCTTGTCTGGGAGCCTTAGCAGATGACACAATATTGTATTACTTTCTGCTTATATACCTTTCCAGAGTGCCCTGTATCATAGCACTTACCATATGCTCTTAGCCTGACTGTAATCTTGTATTTTTCCTTCTGCTATCTAATTGAGGACAGGCCTGTGTCTCATTTATTCCCAGAATCTAAACACTGCTTGACACATAGTATGGGCTCAATATATAGATGCTTTCATACATTTGTTGTGTTTCTAACACATTTGTGGAATAGGAGTGAATTATTTGAAGACAATGGCAATTCTTCCAAAGCCTCTCAAATAAATTAAATTTATTTCATCTATAATCATGTACTAAATTTGTTTTCAATTTCCAAATGCAAGTTATTTAAATCTTTTAAATTCGTTATGAACTACATACAAATATTCATTTTCCCAACAACTAGAGAAATATATAAAACACAGCTTAAAAATCTGAACCTCCCACTGGCTTTCTGGAATTCTTTCACTCCACATTCTAAATGATTTATTCAAAATAATGATTAGATTTCATATAGTGTTTATTTGGAATGGATTGCATTATATATCTCAGCAAAAGTGCATATCTCAGCATCATGCAACTTTAAGTCATATTTCACACAGAGTACAGTGGATTTAAGGGATTATACTTAAGGAAAAGTTTAAAAAAACACAAAACTTTGCAAAACCTATTATCATTTTCTCCTAAATTTCAAATTTTGGAATGTGACTCATATACAAAAGTTGACATAAAAAATTATACAATAATAGTTTCCACTTCTCTAGTGTGACTAGCTCAGTATATCACTTGCACAGTATTTCATGTTATCCTGATGATGCCATGTGGATTTGGATACATTGACAATTATGTTTGTAATGGTTGTGCTCAATAGCTTAGCTAATATGGTTGTGATGTAGCAGTATTTTTCTACCAAATATTCCTCATCCTACCTGTTGTGTCATCTTCAGTAAGAGGATTCTATTATCCCTTTCTCTTTGATGACACTCTTGCCTACATGACTTACTTTGGCCAGTAAAATTGTGAGCCCGAGTGATGGGCATTATGTCTTTTCTGAGCAAAAGCTGTTTGAGTTACCTCACAGCTTGTCATGTTTATTTTTTCTCTATACCAAGACTAATAATGTCCCAGGTAAGGGCTGCTACAGCACTATGAATTCTGGAAAGATGGCATGAAGCAGAGATGTAGTTGACCACTTGAGATCCCTCCTTCCTCCTGGCTGCGTGAACTTTAACCGATTACTTAACCTCCTCTCTGAGTTTCAGTTTTCTTATTTGGAGTCATGAGTGTTGATACGTTGTCATATATTTTTTATGCATAATTAAATGAATATGAAGAAACTAGCTAAACACCTGGAAGTGCGTGTGTAAGCAATAAACGATGGAAATCTCTGTTCTTAATCTTTGAAATTCAGCTGGAAGAAAGTCACTCTGGGTCTTCCTTTAGCGTTAATGCATAAGTTTTTAGCATTTAGAAATCAGTATAAAATAATGTAAAAAAATCCCATATATACATTTAACAAGTATTAATATTTATTACTGATAAAATAATTAAGATTAGTGTAATCTTATTGTAATAATAAGTAGCTGTTATTACTACGTAACATTTTTCTGTTCTATGTGTATCTAAAATAAATTATGAATTCACATTATTTCATCCCCAAATGCATTTCTAAAATTAAGAGCATCCCTAATACAATGCAGCTATCATAGCTAACAAATTAGCAATTCCTTAAATTCAGTTAATATTTCACTTCAGTTAATATTTCAGTTAATATTTCATTCCTTAAATTCAGTTAAAATTTCATTAAATTTTACTAATTGTTTACAAAATAGTTGTACATTTGGGTTTTTTTTTTCAGGACTAGGATTCAAACAAGGCCTTCATATTATACTTTCTTATGATTCTCGAGTCTATTTTTCATGTAGTTTTGGAGAAATTGTTTTATATATAAAGAAAAGTAGAAACAAATAATACAATGAACAACTGTTTGTCTGGAATCTAGGTTCAATTGCTAGTATTTTGCTACATTTAATAAATCTATTTATCTATCGAATCATCTGTCTAACTATATTGCTAAACTATTTTAAAGTAAATTCCAGAGGTCCTAACACTTAACCTTTAACAATTCATAACCCATTAAAAAAAACTATATTCTCTACCATATTTTATACCACAAACACCTAAAATTAATATACCTAATATCCAATACCCAGTATTTTAGTATTTCTAAGGTGTTGTTACTTAGCTGGAATGAAAAGGCAGAGAAGTATGTGCTGGACAGTGAGGGATTAAAAGAAAAAGCTTGCATAAGTGTCTGCCTTCAGCCCTGCCTTTCACAGCACCCATATGCACATATTATTACAACCAAATGTGAGGCAAAACCCTTAAAAACAGCTTGGAAAGGAAATATATCACAAGTGCGCATTGTTCAGTGTATTAGACTATAATGAGAAGATAAATGGTACTCATCATTGTCAGGAAACCACTAAAAATATTGAAAGTCGATATTGAACTCTTCAGGGGAGAGTGAATAGTAGCAGTGAAAGAGGCACTGGTTCATTGGAGAGTGGAATAATGATAGGAGAAACTTTAGTGACATGTATGGAAAGGGAAACATTTATATAAAACGTGTGCCCATGGCCTTAGGAAGTTTCTGGTTTTATTTTCTGAGAATCTACTATGGAACACCAGAAGCTATGGTAAAATGGCCTGGCAAGAATAAGTCCAGTAACACAAAGCCTTAATAGAAGCCAAGCTGGTGCCCATCAGTTGTCCCTCATGGACTTACTTTTTGCAGAGTAGACGGGCACCCACCGTCTAAAAACTTGGACAATGAATGTGAGACACTAAGGCAGTTTCTTAAATGCTGTATCTCATGGATTAATATGTGAATAAGGTATAGGAAGGAATTAAAAGGGCAGAAAAGTTAATAAAAGTTGAGAAGACAGAGATATGGAAAAGTGGGCTTCTAAAGACAATTTTAAAATAAAATTAATCCATTATGCGTACATTTAGGAAGGGTGTTCTTTCCTTCCTGGCAGATGGTAGCACAATAGAATTCCTTAAACACTGTTGGAAGTGGCAGTGCACGGTGATGGCTGCTGATGTATAACACTAATACTTTTTTAGAGTGACAGCACTCTTGATGATGGATTATACTAATATTGTAGTTTATCACCTGAGCAGAACTCTGATGATGCATTACAGCAATATATCATCAAAGCAGTTGTGTTTATTTTCTTTCTCACCAATCTAAGTCAAGTTAAAAATTCTGTTAAAAGGGTAAATCTTTAAGTCCAGGATGGCTTTCAATCTGTTTGTTTGGGGAAAAAAAGGGCATGACATTTGTAGTTACTATAAAAAATGCAAATGACTACCGAGAAGTCATTATTTCGCTTTAGTGCTTAACATTTACATCTCATAACCTTGCTTTAAAAAAATATAGTATATATGTAATGAAGTTTTGCTTTGTATTGGCAGAACAAAATTTTATATCCACTGTATCTACAATAATATTCCTGGTCTGACAGAAAAGTCTGAATGAGGCTAAGGATAGAGATAATACTTTATTACATAATTCAGGGACTATGATGAATAAAATGAGGTCAAAGTGGTTGTATTAATTGTCTTAATTTGAGAAAAGTAGAAACTACTATCATACAATGAGGAATTAGCTCCTAAAGGTACCTCATTTTCTCAAGTAACCAGGTAAACTTTGATATAGATGATTATGTGATTAAGAGAACTAGAAAGAATGATTTAATTCTGGATATTGTAGAGAAACTGAGGTTTACTGGTGGGATGGGCATTATATGGAGGGCAGCAGGAGAAATAAAGGAAAATTAAGGGTAATCAGAAACCTGTACTAGCAGGAAGTTTAGATCCATCAATAGTGGCTCCTAAGATCAGTTTGGACTGAAGTTTAGGGTTGATTATCAAGGGCAATTCCAAATGTAAAATGTATATTTATAAATGAAAATTATCCATAAGGATTTGGACTGAGAACTAGTCAGTGCACAGAGGTGAGGTGGATGGGGGAGTAGTCTTGGTGTACAAAGAGTAAAGAGCAGTCTTAGAACACTCTTGACAACTACCTTTCACCCAACAAATCTGAACTGTGAGCTGTCTATTACTTTTTTTAACTTTCTAGAAATATAACTTATTTTAAAATTAAACAACTGCACCCTCTTTAAGTGTCAGCTCTCTTTTCTCCACATTTAAATCATTTCATTTACAGATTATCCTCCATGATCCATTTCATGATGTTTTGCCTCTTTCCAGGGATATATACAACATGCAATTTAACCAGCAAAACATTTTTTTTCTAATGTGAGAGTGGGCGAAGTAGAACATTTGGACCAAAACACAGTGTCATAATATTGATGCTCTTGCTAATAGATCTAAGTTGTGCTTCTACAGATAAAATTTTTTTCAATAATCACAAAAAATATGTACAAAAATTATATGTATTGTAGCCAATTCAATGATATCTGTTGCCTTCATTTGATTTAGCAGATAAAAAATTTAATATTAATCGAAGTATGTGGCAGATGAAGGCTTTATTATTGTATATTTTTGCCTTCTTTTAAATGCCAAGTCCATGAAGCACAATATTTAATCATATAATGAAGTCAGTGAGTAGGTGTGAATGTATTAGTGTGTTTCTGTTAAGTTAGGACAATTGACAAAGGAGAACTAACAAAAGTAAAAGTCATATATCTTGCAATTAATATATTTATAGTATACTTGGGGAGTCAAATACTAATAACAATAAAAAGCTTTACTATGTAAAGTGCTATGAAGTCCACAGGGCCATAGTGTTCAAGATTTTACTTTGCCTTTATATTGACTCTGGAAGGTGAGTGGTACGTGGGTTAAGATCTTGGACTTTGGATTTCAACAAATCTGGGTTTTGAATCTCAGCTCTTTACTTTACCATATACATGGTTTTGTGACAGTTAAGTATGTAAATCTCTTAATATCTCCAACACTCAATTGTTTTCATCTGAAAAATGGAGAATAGAAAGAATATATATATAATAGACATTGTGTGGGATTAAGGCGATAATATGATTTTTAAAGGTTTACTGCAGTATTCTGGGCATTGAAAGTGCTCAGTATATACCATTATTGTCTGTTTCTTCTGCATTTTCAAATTAGAAAACTAAGGACCAACTTTTGTCAAGGGCACCTAGAAAGGAAAAATGAATTGCGAACTAGTGCTAATGATTCTTGCTGATAGACAATTCTGCCTCTCCTACAAACTTAATCAGTGTTGGTGTTGGTAGCAATGGCTTAGTTTGTCCCTATGTTTTCTTTTCTGAAACAAAGAACTCTATGAAGTTGTTGGCTATATTAATTCAGGGAAAGCTTCTTAGATGAGAAAGATTTTCTATCTTTTCTAAGAATTGTGGTAGGATAATTTATTGAATTAATAATTAAAGTTTGCTTTTTCTTTTTGAATATAAAACCTGACTTCATTAGTGGGGATGAAAAAGAAATGCCTACAATGATGTATTCTCCAAGCTGGAACGGAGCCTAGCTAGGGCTTAGAGTTGAAGATGGAGAGGTGACAAGATTGAGGTGAAGGGAAGTAAAGCGTTTCCCTAAAAAGAGAAAGATGCATTCATTTCTGAAGGGATTCACACACAGTCCACAAGAAATGGATTTCTTCCAGAAGATTCCTGAAGATGGGAGGGAGAGGTGGGAATAAATACTAAGAATTACGGGTCTTGTGTGCCTTTTAAGAAACAAATAAGCACAAGCACAAGGAAGTCAAGGCTTTGTGGTGTCTACCTTCCCGTATGTTGATGTGAACATGCACAATGACCAGTGTGAACCCACAGAGTACAGAGCCCGACCCCATTTCCTCTGAACTGAATATATGTATATATATTCATAAAATTCATATATATATATATATGTATGTATGTATTTGTGTATATGTATACACACACACAACTGAACAGAAGGAGGAGCGCAAGGAGCCCCAGAAACCACAGGATTTAAAGCAAATTACATTTGAATGAGTAAAAAAGTCTATTTTCTTATAAACGAGGGAGGCTGGGTACCTTGCTAGTTAGTAACACATAGTCAGTTGCCAGTTTGGCTGATGTGAACTTCCTATAAATTGTGGCAGGAACTTGAACAAGTTATTTAACCTTCCCATGCTTCAGTGTCCTTATCCGTGTGATAATATTAACAATACCTATAATATAGAGCTATTGGGAGAATAAGTTAATATAAAAATATAAAGTTAGGATAATACAAGTTAAAAAATATTTGTAGGGTTATGTGGTTGAAATAAAACAATTCTTATTGCTTATAAGAATAAAGGTGCTATGTAATAGCAAGTAATGATAAATTATTACAAGTAATAGCTGCGAGTGTGAACCAGGACTCAAGGATACAAGGGATGTTTCTCGGAATTATTTATAATAATTTGGGATAATTTATTTTCTAGTCACCGTGTACCTCTATACTTACAAAACTATATATTGCTTCTATAACTTAATAAAAAGGAAGCTACAAACTGGAATGGAATATTTGCATGATTTTATTAGTAAAGGTAAACAATGATCTATTCTCTCTAGGATATAGTTTCTGTGAAAACAAAAGATAATTCAATTTAGAAAAATGTAACTCTGTTTAGTCTGGGAACTTTTATTTACTAGGTAGAGCTGTAGAATCACTGTTGATAATTATTATAATGACAGTAGCCTATCTAAATATTTTGAAAATATATTTGATCTCAGTCTATGAAAGATTTTGAACAATTGTCATATTATGGTTGATTTCAAGATAAAATTTCATTCTAAAAATGAGCTTACATATATGTAGGCAATTTCTTAATCTCAAAATTAATTTACCCTGAGCAGCTCCCAAAATTATAATTGTCAGATAATTAAAAAATAAAACATTAATAGTGGAAGAATGAACATGCTTAAAATTTTTTTGATTAGGTAAGTTAAACTGCTTACTATTATGTTTTTTAAAATGCCAGGCTTTGAATACTGTAGACAAATCTCCTATAAAAAGTCTTCTGATGTCTATACTTCTAATTACACAGATTTGAAAATATATATTAGGATTCAATATTTATTACAAAATATAATCCTTAAATTTAAAGACTTTATGCAAATTAAATTACACTTATAAAATTATGAGGTCATTTTTTTTCTCTCTCCTGATACTGAAATACAGTGCTATGCATTTTCTTCTTTCCTCTCTAGAGGATAAATTGTGTTTTGATTGCTTTAGGAAGGACATAATTTAGACATCAGGGAAGGCTGTGTTTTATTGTTTTAGATTACAAAATGTTATAGAATATTTGGTTTTGAAGGGACCTTTGCAGTTATTTAATCCACTGTCTCCCCTTTACAGAGGAGGAAACCAAGTCTTCCACAGTGACTTGCAGAAAGTCAAAGTAGCCATTGGCAAAGCTAGAAATGGAAATCAGGCCTGTTTGTTTGTTTGTTTGTTTTCCTTCCAAGTTGTGGAAAAAAACTATTCATTTTGTAGTATGTAAAATTTCTGACATTATTTACAGTTGTAATCAGACATCTTTGAGATGGGCATGTTTGTGGTCAAATAGTGTTGGATTGGGTGGGGCATTTTTCTTTAACCCATTTTTCTTTTCTTTTTTTAAACATCTTTATTGGAGTATAATTGCTTTACAATGGTGTGTTAGTTTCTGCTCTATAACAAAGTGAATCAGTTATACATATATATATGTCCCCATATCTCTTCCCTCTTGCATCTCCCTCCCTCCCACCCTCCAACCCATTTTTCTTTAATGGGTGTAACTGTGCCTCCATGAAGGCAGCTGCATAAACTCATTTTGGGTTTCTTCCCTGCCAGCCTGTTGTTTCAGCCACAGGCTAGAGACAATGGAACGTGAAAGTTAACAGTATTTTGAAATCCATTAGTTTCTCTTGAAATGAGTGCTCAAATAAGCCTTATAGAAAGTTATAAACATAAATAAATGAATAAATAGCTCTGTGTTAAAACAATTAAATTATATGTCGGATAGAAGGGAATGACAAATGTATCAGTGAAATGCTATTTAGTGAAATAGGTCTCTGTGTGTCAGTGAGCATGCCTCTATTCTTACATTGTTAGCATTAAACATTATATTTAAACAAAAGAAATAAACACAGCTCTTAATGTTACGTGTAACCCCAGCACTGCAGTTGTGTAGTTATTTGAGAAATCAGAGTGTGACCTAAAGTCCGTGAGCTGGTCTGCTCTGGTGCACATTGTGAGACAGCATGCTCCACTTCTCAGACTTTGAGCCAAACATTAATGAAATTAGACCAAAGAGAAAAATCCTCATCAATTTTTCCTTTGGGGCCTCATTTTGGTTTTATGTTTTCTTAGCCTCTCATTCAGTTGTCTCCTGTGTCTGATCCCCCAAATTGTGTTACCATCCAGATTCTAGGGTAGTTTTATTTAGTTCAGATATTTCCAAATCTGAAGCCTGCAGAGGTCCTAATTTTATTTAATAGTCAAATGACCTAATCGAAGCTTCCTTCTTAGGTGCCTTAGGGAAGTATACTGATTGATCAAGTTCTTTCCCCCCAAGGATTTCTGAAAATCTTTGGAGAGTACTTGAATATTCCCTAAAGACCTCCTGTTTGCTTAAGACCATGTTGCTTGCTTCTACCCTAGTTTAAAAGCATGCTAAGTGATGTGTGGTCCAGGTCAGCTCACCTATTAAGGACACAGAAGAACTTCAGCAGGTACTAATGTTTGATCTGGAGGGTCCCCTTGGCAACTGATCAAAGATTTGGCAACTCAGATTTGACCATGGCTCCTTTTTCACAGACAGAACTAAGAATTTGCCTGTAATTCTTCTCTTGACTCCTATCCCATCTTGACCCCCAGACTCTGAACTTCTTATTTATAGAATAAGTCTCCTAGTTTGATTTACTGTAATGTCAATGAAATGACTCCATCTTTGCAGGCAGCCCAGCTTAGTTCAAATCATACTTTATTGCCATTCATATAACCAGAACATGAAAGGAGGCCAATGACAGCTTATTGGATTCTTAAATGACACAGAAAATGAAGTGATCAAAACATTGTTTGGGGTTATTGTTAAACCCACTGAGTAGAAAGTCTGCTGCGTATTATTTAACTTCCACATAAGAAAGTATTGCTGCATGTGCAGAAAGACAAAATGATAACAGAGAATTAGGGAGCAGACAATTAAACATACCTGGTGATAAGAAGTTTGTTCTGAAGTAGCTTTAAGTAGCTTTTCTTCCTTTCATCCCGTTAATAGTTGATTTTCTGGTCAGGTGCACTATTGATCGATTTGCACTGAAGCCATTTCTTCCTCATTAGCTTTCCAAACTTTTTCTTGCTTCAATTTTCCTAGATACAAAAGCCTTACAACATTATAGAAGACGTGTTGCTTAGCAACAGTCTCATTCCTGTAACTGTCATGGTTGAGTGCACAATGTCACATTTTTGGGGGGAGAAGTCAGACATTTTCTTATTTCCAAAGTTTACTCCATTTAATTACCAATGTAAGATATTTAGTTATTTTTAATTATATCTTTCCTACATGAATGTTTTCAATTTTGGTAATTGTACACAGCGTTGAGACAGAACAATCGTTTTTATGCTGTACAAATATTCCTGGTTAAAAAAAAAATACTTGCGGGGCTTCCCTGGTGGCGCAGTGCTTGAGGGTCCGCCTGCCGATGCAGGGTACACGGGTTCGTGCCCCGGTCCGGGAAGATCCCACATGCCGCGGAGCGGCTGGGCCCGTGAGCCATGGCCGCTGAGCCTGCGCGTCCGGAGCCTGTGCTCCGCAACGGGAGAGGCCGCAACAGTGAGAGGCCTGCATACCGCAAAAAAAAAAAAAAAAAAAAATACTAGCAAGAAAAATGCCTGTTCTTTTTTACTCTCAGAAACTCTTTTCATACCTTAAACAAGAAATCTGGACACTTCTTATAGTAATAATGGCAATCTACTATTCTGTTCTAAAGGATTAGAAAATATAGAAATTTATAGGTAAACAAATTGCCTGTGGTAAATTCCTGTAACAATAGAATTACAGGAATTCTGTAATTCCTGTAAAAGGAAGTAACTTATGAAAAATAACTTTTCATAAGTTTTCTCTTTTCTACCAACACCTATACACCAATTATACCATTTGTATCTGTTTGATATAAAGTATTCTATGTGTTTTGTATACAGAATTTAAATATAATTCAGAGATGCTCATGAATGTAGCTATTATGATGTTTTGTGACTACAATATAATTTTGTACAAAATTGAGCACACCAGTAGTGAGATGTAGAAATAAGACAAAGAGAAAAAAGTTGGAAATAATATACATAGTTGACTCTTGAAAAATGTAAGGATTAGGGACACAGACCCCGTGTAGTTGAAAATCCTAGTATAACTGTATAGTAGGCCCTTTGTATCTGTGGTTCCACATCCATGGATTCAACTATAGGAGGATCATGTAGTGTGGTAGTACATATTTACTGAAAAGAAATCTGCACGTAAGTGGGCCCACAGAGTTCAAACCCACGTTGCAATAGCTCAGGAGTCAATTTTGCAGCCATTTCAAAGAAATAAAACATATTTGAGATTAGAAAATTTTGTATCTACCACTGGGAGCAAGGCAAAGTATCTAGTGCATATTTTCCCATACTGCAAAATAAGTGTTAAAGAACTGAAGTGTGCAGAATTGGGGTTAAAAGCACTATACTAATAGCCTTACATTATAGACCTCAACACAACTGGATGGAATGAAGAACAATTTAGAAAATGTTTTATTTATTTATCTATCTATAATTATTTTTAATAATTTGGAAGATAAATCAATCATGAAAACTTAGTAATTATCCTTGATGGTTATTCGGTGGGAGGTTCTATATGCAAAAATCTAGATCCCCGTAGTGAAATGTGTTTTCAAATTTTTCATCTTTTATCAAATGCATTTAGTTATTTATCTGTTTATTTTTGCCTGCATAGTTACTAGGTGACAGAGGGTATACACGATTGTGCAGGGAGATTGCTCTTGTCACATGACTTCCCTGTATGCTGTGGGAGGGAATCCACATGAATCAGTCCTTGGGAAGCCAACTACAGAGCAATGTGTAACTTTTCTTATCCTCCTATTATTTATTCAACTTAGTGGCATTTCGGAAGACAAAGGGAATAAAATATTCATTCCATGGCAATGTTCAACTGGAATTCCGCATTCTTATTTTAGATATGAGGACTAGATCAATTTTCTTACCAACATTAAAAAAAAGCACTTATATAGAGATCTGAAGTTTTTTTTTGTTTTTTTTTTCGGTATGCGGGCCTCTCACTGTTGTGGCCTCTCCCGTTGCGGAGCACAGGCTCTGGACGCGCAGGCTCAGCGGCCATGGCTCACGGGCCCAGCTGCTCCGCGGCATGTGGGATCTTCCCGGACCTGGGCACGAACCCGTGTCCCTTGCATCAGCAGGCAGACTCTCTACCACTGCGCCACCAGGGAAGCCCTAGATATATGAAGTTTAATCACAGTTACATTTTTTTTTTTTAATGCTTCTGTTAGTAGATGCCTGAGGAAGCATACTGTTGTGCATGGAAAGGGAATTGCTTTTATCAAGTGTCTTCTTTGTATGTTGTTTTGAAGAAATGCAATTAAATCATACCACAGAACTGACTGACAGCAAACCTAGGTATAACTAATACCTGAAGCCTCTAAATCTCACTGATCACCAATTGCCAAGATTTTGGACATTCGACATGAAAAGGGGGTTCCTTAGACGATGTATTAGTTTCCTAAAGATGCTGTAACAAAGTGCCACAGACTGGGTGACTTAAGACAACAGAAATTTTGCTTTAGCAGTTCTGGAGGCTAAAAGTCCAAAATCAAGGTGTCTGCTGGGTGGCACTCTCTCTCAAGTCTTTAGGGGAGGATCCTTTCTTGCCTCCTCCAGTTACTGGTTCTCCAAAGCGTTCCTTGGCTTGTAGCAACGTAACTCCAACCTTTGCCTTCATCTTTACACGATGTTCTCCTTGTGTTTCTCTGTCTTCAGAAACCCTTGTGAATCCTTATGAGTTTTGAGCAGAGTCTTAGAGCATAGAATGTCCCAGATCATCAAATTAGTCTAATTTATTGACTAGATATTCAACTCAAATAATGGGAACTCTAGACCTAGCTTTCCTGATTTTCTCACACTATTTCCTGACTAAAGATGTTTTGTTTGGCTTACTATTATAAATATTATTATAATTTTATCAGAGTAGAACATTACTCTACCCACACACATCTTTTTCCTCAACATACTTTCATTGGATGCTGACTATTCATAATTATTCATAGTGATAGTCCTCTCTCTTTTTTTTTGCACTTTTGCTAAATTAAAATATACATGCATGAAGGACAAATGCACATAGATAATACAAGAAAAAATATTAGTGTGACAAGAATTGAATGTTTTATTTTTAAAGAAGGTGATGTACAAATGATTGCTTTAACCTTACATCTAACTAGTACCCTAAGAGATTGAGGTTGACTAACTTATGCACTCATATTTACAGGAATAAATTAATGGGTAAATAGATGGATCAATGGGTAGATGAGTGAATGGTTGGATGAATCACAAATTTATAGATTTATGAAGTCTTTGCAAATCAAATAGGTATTGATATTCTAAATAGCACATTAGAGGCTCATACTTTAACAGATTTCTTCAGTACAAGGATTTTATAAGAATTTTAAATTGATTTTCTAGTATTTGCTATATCTAGATGAAGTTTACATATGTAACCATATTTCATCTAGAAAACTTTTATTTTGATGTCAATAGGGCCATAATTTTCATTTATTTTCTTGTACTACCTGTGTACTTCCTGAGGGTATAAAAGACATATAGAAACATTCATAAAAACTTATCAATTCTGGGAATTTATTAATAATACATTAATATATCTAAGCCCTGGTTATACTGCCAGTGTGCTTTGGGGGATTTAGAATTCCTCTGGGTAATTTGTTTTGCTAAAAATGTATTGCTTAAGAATTCAGGCCACTAATGTATTGAAATTTTCCTCAACACATTTTAAAAACAAATTCTCTACAGACACTTAAATTGTGAAAAATCTCAAAGTAGAGCCATTAAAATACTTTCAGAATTCATTAGGGTAGTTCCTCATTTCACATCCTTTATAATTATTTTGAATTGTGAATCAGAATAACAGTCATTGAATAAATACTGGATTCCCATGTGTACACAGGACCATTTCATTCAGGTTGGAGACTTTGATATTTGCACCCAAGGAACTTATTCTCTAATGAAATGTGCAGGGCTACCCTAGAAAATGCTAGTAGAGGGGAATGTAATTAAGTGATAAGACCTATATAAATATATTTTAAAGTATCAAAACAGAGGAATCTAAAGGGTTTCAAGGAGTTGATGGGACTTTTACTGACTCCTGAAAGTGAGAAAACATTAGGCAAGGTATAAAAATAATAAGAAATAAAGTCTCAAAAGCAAAAATAAATAATGAAATGTCCTCATCTGTGTAGGCTTAGGGTAATGTAGAAATCTATTTTGTCAAAGGGAATGATGTGTTTGGGAAGTTAATGAAAAATAAATTGGGGTGGCTTTATGGGGAGTTCTGAAAATGAGACAAGTTTCTGGAGTATTAAGATGCATTGGCTTATGAAATGACCAGACTTTAGAATATGTAATATTCTAAGTACAAATAATATATGAAAATTATATTAACCATATCAATAGTACTGTATTAAGTATTAATGAATACTGATTTATTGTATCAATATTAATTAATATAATAATATTAATATATTGTAATAGTATAATAAACTAAAAAATATAAATTAAAAAAACCCCACAAGATCATAGGTACAGAGAAGAGATTGATGGTTGCCAGAGGTGGAGGGTAGGGAGATGGGAGAAATGGGTGAGCTGTTTATTTTAAAAATTTAAATAAATTGAATATATATATATATACATATATATTCAATTTATTGAATTCAATTTATTTATTCAATTTATTTCTTTTTCTTTTCTTCAATTTATTTCAATTCAATTAATTTATTCAGTTTATTATATATATATATATATATATATATATATATATATATATATATATATATATATATAAAACTTTATTTCTCTGTAACTATAAATTCAAACTTTACCGAAAATTTATTTCTCCCCTATGGTTGAAGTCCACACATATTTTGGAAGGTAATCTGCTTTAGTCAAAGTTACTGATTTAAATGTTAATCACATCTAAAATATGCCTTCCAAACAACACCTAGGTTGGTGTTTGACCAAACATCTGGGCACTGTAGCCTAGCCAAGTTGGCACATAAAATGAACCATCACAGCTGCTCTTTGTTACCTTATGTGCTCCTACAGGTTACCAATTCTATTTTATCTATGAGTCTTATCTGTAACAATACTACTATACCTGGCAAATGAAAAGCATATAATACTGATATAAAAATCACTGATTCTGAGGCTGGGAAAGTGGACTTTATCCAAATAGTTGGGGATCAAACAGACTGAGGTCCGCCTTGGCCAAAAAAGGAAATTCTGCCTCCAGACTGCCTTCGAGTTTGAGCTTCAGCTCAGGTCAACTTTTTCTTAGGTCTTCAGCCTACAGGCCTGCTCTGCAAACTTCAGTCTTGCCAGCCCACCATCATGTGGGCCAAATGCTTAAACTAAGTCTCTCTCTACGTGTATATACATACACATTCTATTGGTTCAGTTTCTATGGAGAACCCTGAGTAGTACAGTGGCCAATGTTAATTATCATGTTATAACAACACATTTTATATGCAATACTAGCAAGTGCTAACAAAACAGTAGACAGTTTTTATGGTAAGAGCACCTATAGAGTAGACAAAATAAATTAAATTGCAGATAATTCACAGGTTAAAAAAAAAAGAAAACCTTAAGGATTTGATATTTAATTTCAGGTATGCTGACATGTTGCCCACTATTGTGAAGACTACTTGGCCAGAATTAACTTAGTATGAATACTGTCTCCCTAATTTAGCTCTGAAATGGCTTCACATTAAGTAACCAAAAACTCTGTACACCAAGGATTCATAATCTGTAAACTTGTATAATATCAATTACCTTCTGTTGACCATGCTTTCTTGGTGTAGGGTTCCTAGAAGTTTATTTTCATTACGCCCTGTAAGAATCATTTTGCAAGGGAGGGTAGAATTAGGATCTTTTGCTCAGAAAAGCCCAAGAAGCATGAAATGGTTAATTATACCCAATTCTGTGCTATGACTTGCTCAACTATGGTGTGATCGTGAGATTTCCTCTGAGCTAGCAGAGAACATGTATCAGTGATATCAATTTTTATTGATGCTGCTTTGTTTAGAAGGGTGGTGTATTCAATAATTTATGGTCCTTTAATTGATATCTTCGTGTCTAAAATTGCCACCACTTACAAGTGAGCTCTTAAAATCCATTGATCTACTTTAATGCAGAATATGCCTTCCTGTTCTGATTTACAGTAAAGCAATGGATTATAAGAGCTCACTTGTAAGCGAGGGTGGTCACCTATATGTAAGCAGACTGCACCGAACCTGTTAACTATGAGCAGGTTTGGAATTCTGGAATTTGAGTACCTGTCAGTTGTGTTTTAATTATCTGTTTGGAAGCAAGGAATACCACCACCTGGCACAGTGCATAGTTAATGAGATGCAGTTAATAAATATTAAAATTTATTAAGTATTAAAAGAATCAATTCATGACAAATGGTAAACTGGGGTATAGAACTTTGGTTCTGAAAAATACACAAGTAAGACTTCCTATATTTAAGGGACTTCAAGAAATAATTGCAAATTTTGGTATCCAGAAAGTTAATGACTTACCTAATATAAACTTACAGCTCCAGAAAAGAAGTAATTAAGGCTGTCTAAGAATCTAAAAATGTATAAGCCATTGAGCCCACCAAAATGGACGGAGAGCTACCCTAGACCAGACATTAAGGATTCTCAATTGTGCTTAGTTAGGCAAAGTAACTGATTGGGGAAGCCAAGTATGAAGTGAGTTTGGACAGATCTATGCAGCAGGAAGAATTATAGTGTACACACACACACACACAAAAGGCTGAGTCATCACAAGAAATTTTTTTAAATATATCGAAAGGAAAATATATAGCATCCATGAAAAAGAAAACATGGGAAAAACAAGGGAAAATGTGAGTCTTAATTAAGCAATGTGCACATGAGTCTATACACATAGACAAACCCATGTAGAATTTAGCTTTTGGCTTTGTTTATTATGAACACTTGACACTCATCTTAATTCATTCTGGTTTAGGAAACTCTGATCCCCCATGAGAAAATTGCTTTGTAATCTGTATTTTTTAAATAAGCTAGACTGTGGTGTCTCATTGCTTAAAATAATCTTGGTACTATTCCAATTCTTGTGTGTGTGTATGGGGAGGGGTGGGAAATACAGTGTTTCTCCATTTCAATATTTTCCTTTACAATTTTTATCAAAATTTTGGCTCTCCTAATTTATCTGATAGTGAGAGATGATCAAAGTCCAACATAAATGAATAAACAAATTGTAATTATTTCCCCCCCAAAAGATGTTGAAGTCCTAACCTTTATACCTATGAATGTGACTTTACTGGAAATATGGTCTTTGCAGATGCTCAAGTTCAGATAAGGTCATTAGGAGAACCTCCTTATAATATGTATTAAGGGGGAATTAGGGCACAGAGACAGACACCCATTGAGGGAATGTGAAGTGGAGACACAGAATGCTATCCACAAGCCAATGAATGCCTGAGGCAATCTAAAGCTAGGAGAGACTCATGGAAAAGATCCCTGAGAAGAAGTCAACCCTGATTTTGGATTTCTAGCTTTCCGAACTGTGAGATGATAACACTTCTGATGCTTAAATCACCCAATTTGTGGTACTTTGTTATGTCAGCTCCAGGAAATGAGAACAAGGTATACTTTAAACATGTTTATATGTATGTACAAATTGCTATGAAATAAAATATTTTGATCTATAATTTAAAAGCTGTTAAATTATAGTTGCAGAGCTAACCTCAACTTTTGTCAAACTTCCATACATATTAGCAAATGCTGTTAATGTGGCTTATAAAAGGGATGTCAAGAATTCTAGAGGAAATATTTTCCTATTTAGGAGAAAAACTGGAAGATTCAGTTCAGTGTTATGTGAAAGTTTGGAGTCTATTTAAGTTTATGTAATCTGCTTATAACATTCTATTTTTGAGCAAGTCTCCAGATAAAGACTTTTTTTAAAAAAACAAGCATTGTGCTAACATATCTTCATCTGTTGTTTTTACTGAGTTCCTTTCTCAGCTCTTACATAATATAGCTCTGCTTATGAACCTCTGTTTTCCTCAGTAGTTATTTCTGGAAACGTGGTCAATTTGGCTTTGTATATAGCGAGTCAAACTTTTTGTTCATTATTTACTATTTATGACTCACTGTCCCTCCTGGCATGGAAATATCTTTTACCTTTATGTGTGTTCTTTCAAAATATTATTTAACGTTTCATTTTTTAGCAATGAAAATAATTTTCATTTTTGAAGTATTGTTTTCCCCTTATCAAGAAATGCCACATATCATCTTTCTTCAGCAAAAGTTTTTTTTTTGGTTTTTTTTTGTGTGTCTTTTTTGCGGTACACGGGCCTCCCACTGTTGCGGCCTCTCCCGCTGCGGAGCACAGGCTCCGGATGTGCAGGCTCAGAGCCATGGCTCATGGGCCCAGCCGCTCCGTGGCACGTGGGATCCTCCGGGACTAGGGCAAGAACACCCGTCCCCTGCATCGGCAGGCTGACTGTCAACCACTGCGCCACCAGGGAAGCCCCCAGCAAAAGTTTTAATTAATATATTTCTGAAAGTGTGTGGTACTTCCATTATACTAGTTTTTGCTTTGAATTTTTACTTAAGTTTATGTTTTATTCCCTCTGGATGTTTTCCATGAAAGCACTGGCAAGTGTTTGGTAGTTTGTTATTTGGTGCTTTGGCAGCAACCAAAAGAGTAAAAGATAAGCAGGTGTGGTGGGCTGAATAGTGGTCCCCAAAGTGATGCATGTATTAATCCCTGGAATTTGTGGATGTTACCTTATATGACAAAAGTGAGTTTGCAGATACCATTAAGTTAAAGATTTTAAGGTGGAGAGATTATCCTAGATTATCTAGGCAGGCTCTAATGCACTCACAGTATCCTTATGAAAGGCAGACAGAGGCAGATCTGACTACATGGAAGAGGAGAGGGTGAGTGACAATGCTGCTTCTAGCTGTGAACCTAGAAAGAAGAGCTGTAGACCAGGGAATGCAAGGAATGCAGCTCTAGCAACTGGAAAAGACAAAGAAAGAGATTCTACTCTAAAACTTCTGAGGAAGCCTGGCTGTGCCAACACTTTGGTTTTGGCCTATTGAAACCATTTCTCACCTCTGGCTTGCAGAACTGTAAGAGAATAGATGCATGTTTATTTGAACCACTGATCTGTGTGTGGTTTTTTTGTTTTTTTGTTTTTTTTTTGCGGTACGCAGGCCTCTCACTGTTGTGGCCTCTCCCATTGCGGAGCACAGGCTCCTGACACGCAGGCTCAGCGGCCATGGCTCACGGGCCCAGGTGCTCTGCGGCATGTGGGATCTTCCCGGACCGGGGCACGAACCCATGTCCCCTGCATCGGCAGGCGGACTCTCAACCACTGCGCCACCAGTTGTTTTAAACCACAAGTATGGTGTAATTTGTTACATACCGTAGACAGCTGATAAAACAAAGCTCCTCTTGGGAGGTGACCTTATGAAGAAGAGGGGGGCTCTATGAACATCAGACCATTTGTGCCCATTTGCTGTGTGGGCTGATTTGCATTAGGAAAAGGGATGTGGAAGGAGATGAGGCTGTGAATTGAAGGGTAGGGGTGAGGAAGGGAGAGCTGGGAGAACAAGAATGGAATGGTGGGCATATGACTGCTTGGACTTTGTAGTAACAACCATTCCCTTACCTTCCCTCCTCTGAATCACCTATGAAAACATTTTATTAGCTTCTGTGGAAGTTCTTTGTAAATCACAGATTTAAGTGGCCCAGGGAGTATCACTTAGATACTCAACTGACAAAATGAGACGGCATAGAAAAGAAGCTTATTATATCCCCTTGGTCTGGGAAATGAGCTCAGTTTAAGTCCAATAAATATCACATTGAAAAAGACTCCCTCAATCATCATAAGGAATCTGGACTTTTGGTACTTCAGAAGACTGACCATTGCTGCTAAATCTTTATTATGATGGAGGGTTCCATCCACGGCAATGATGAAGCCCTGCCTGTAACTGGATTTATAGGCAGCAAGCATCACTGATGGGGTCTGGAGCCAAAGAATCTGGAAAGTCTGTTCATGATCTCAAATGTGTCAGATATCAAGACTGCAAGTGATAAATGGATGAGATTTTTAAAGGACCGTGGAAGTCTTATGTCATCAAGGTAGAGTTATAGCACGTTACTAGGACTTAATCTGAAGTAGTTAACCCCTCTTTCCAAACTTACAAGTAAGTCTTAGGGCCTAGTGGACTTTCAGTTGTTGTCTAAAGTCACAAGGGCTCCTTTCTTAAAAGTTGCTTGCCAGGGGGAGGGACACGCTGTGCTTTTCCATCAACTCCATTCGCTAGTCAGATGATTGGCAGTGCTAGAAATACCTCTGTGAGGTTAGAAAAATAAAAGTACTTGACTCTTCAGAGATTCTGATGAAGTATGACCAGGCTGAGTTTCCACATTGCTAATTAGGAATTATTCCCACACACAGAAGGAGATTTCAGCAGAATGTGTTTCGCAGTCATCAAACTATGTTCTTTTTCATGCCTTATCAAACCCTTCCCAACTGAAGCTCTCTGTCTTGTAGGCAGCAGCCCTAACACAAACAGCCCACACTGGCAAGTAACTCTGGTTTCAAGAGGAAGAACACACAAAATCTGTAGTCAGTTCATTGGTAATTGTGTGTTGGCTCCTAGATGATCATTTTTTAAAAAAATAAAATTAGTGACTTTTATAAAATAATCACCCAAAGCTTTTATTTAACACATTAATTAGTGAAGGAACCAATAAGATGATAAGATGTTACAATCAGGAATTGTTACAAAGGGATACCTGAATAGCAAACATATATATATATATATATATATATATATATATATAAGCAAATTAGGAATGATAAATGAATTTGCCAAGAGATATAAAATGTTTAAACTCTATAGGGCTATAAAATAGAGCATTTGTATTTATATATTTATAAATTTTTATTGAAATATAGTTGATTGACAATGTTGTGTTACTTTCAGGTGTATAGTGAAGTGATTGAGGTTTTTATATATATATATATATAGAATATATATACATATTTTAGATTCTTTTCCATTATAGGTTATTAAAGATATTGAATACAGTTCCCTGTGCTATACAGTAGGTCCCTGTTGTTTATCTATTTTATATATAGTAGTGTGTATCTGTTCATCCCAAACTCTTAACTTATCCCTCCCCTCCCTTTCCCCTTTGGTAACCATAAGTTTATTTTCTATGTTTATGAGTCTATTTCTGTTTTGTGAATAAGTTCATTTGTATCATTTTTTAGATTCCACATATAAGCAATATCATATGATGTTTGTTTTCCTCTTTCTGACTTACTTCACTTAGTATGATAATCTCTAGGTCCATCCATGTTGCTGCAAATGGCATTATTTCATTCTTTTTTATGGCCGAGTAATATCCCATTGTGTTTATATGCCACATTTTTTTATCCATTCTTCTGTCGATGGACACTTAGGTTGCTTCCATGTCTTGGCTATTGTAAACAGTACTTTACGAATATTGGGGTGCAAGTATATATTTTTTCTTTTATTTTTTAAAATACATTTTTATTGGAGAATAATTACTTCATAATACTGTGTTAGTTTCTGTTGTACAACAAAGTGAATCAGTCATATGCATACATATGTCCCCATATCTCCTCCCTCTTGAATCTCACTCCCACACTCTCTATCCCACGTCTCTGGGTCATCGCAAAGCACCAAGCTGATCTCCCTGTTCTGTTCTGCTGCTTCCCACTAGCTAACTATTTTACATTCGGTAGTGTATATATGTCAATGCTACTCTCACTTTGCCTCAGCTTCCCCCTCCCCCGCCGTGTCCTCAAATCCGTTCTCTATGTCTATGTCTTTATTCCTGCCCTGCCACTATCTTCATCAGTACCATTTTTTTTAGATTCCATATATATGTGTGCGCATACGGTATTTTTTTTTCTGACTTACTTCACTCTGTATGACAGACTCTAGGTCCAACCACCTCACTACAAATAACTCAATTTAATTCCTTTTTATGGCTGAGTAATATTCCATTGTATATATGTGCCACATCTTCTTTATCCATTCATCTGTCGATGGACATTTAGGTTGCTTCCATGTCCTGGCTATTGGAAATAGTGCTGCAATGAACATTGTGGTAAATGTCTCTTTTGTGATTATGGTTTTCTCAGGGTATATGCCCAGTAGTGGGATTGCTGGATCATATGGTAGTTCTATTTTTAGTTTTTTAAGGAACCTCCATACTGTTCTCCATAGTGGTGGCATCAATTTACATTCCCACCAAAAGTGCAGCACACCCTTTCCAGCGTTTATTGTTTCTAGATATTTTGATAATGGCCATTCTGACCAGTGTGAAGTGATACCTCATGTAATTCTGATTTGCATTTCTTGACTAATTAGTAATGTTGAGCATCTTTTCATGTGCCTCTTGGACATCTGTATGTCTTCTTTGGTGAAATGTCTATTTAGGTCTTCTGACCATTTTTTAATTGAATTGTTTTTTTTTTGATATTGAGCTCCATGAGCTGTTTGTATATTTTAGAGATTAATCCTTTGTCTGTTGTTTCATTTGCAAATATTTTCTCCCAAAATGAGGGTTGTCTTTT
This sequence comes from Stenella coeruleoalba, assembly GCF_951394435.1. Classification (NCBI taxonomy): domain Eukaryota; kingdom Metazoa; phylum Chordata; class Mammalia; order Artiodactyla; family Delphinidae; genus Stenella; species Stenella coeruleoalba. The sequence goes on from NC_137153.1 coordinate 44,858,841, forward strand.
TGTCTCGTTTATGGTTTCCTTTACTGTGCAAAAGCTTTGAAGTTTAATTAGGTCCCATTTGTTTATTTTTATTTCCATTACTCTAGGAGGTGGGTCCTAAAAGATCTTGCTGTTGTTTATGTCAAAGTGTGTTTTCCTCTAAGAGTTTTATAGTGTCTGGCCTTATATTTAGGTCTTTAATCCATTTGGAGTTTATTTTTGTGTATGGTGTTAGGTAGTGTTCTAATTTCATTTTTTACATGTAACTGTCCAGTTTTCCCAGCACCACTTATTGAAGAGGCTGTCTTTTCTCCATTGTATGTTCTTGCCTCCTTTCTCATAAATTAGGTGACCATATGTGCATGTGTTTATCTTTGGGCTTTCTATTCTGTTCCATTTATCTATATTTCTATTTTTGTGCCAGTACCATACTGTCTTGATTACTGTAGCTTTGAAGTATAGTCTGAAGTCAGGGAGCCTGATTCCTCCAGCTCTGTTTTTCTTTTTCAAGACAGCTTTGGCTATTCGGGGTCTTTTGTGTTTCCATATGAATTGTAAATTTTTTTGCTCTAGTTCTGTGAAAAATTGCCTTTGGTAGTTTGATAGGGATTACATTAAATCTGTAGATTGCTTTGGGTAGTATAGTCATTTTCACAATATTGATTCTTCCAATCCAAGAATATGATATATTTCTCCATCTGTTTATGTCAACTTTGATTTCTTTCATCAGTGTTTTATAGTTTTCTGAGTACAAGTCTTTTGCTTCCTTAGGTAGATTTATTCCTAGGTTTTTTATTCTTTTTGTTGCAGTGGTAAATGGGAGTGTTTCCTTAATTTCTCTTTCTGAGTTTTCATTGTTAGTGTATAGGAATGCCAGAGATTTCTGTGCTTTCATTTTGTATCTTGCAACCTTACCAAATTCATTGATTAGTTCTAGTAGTTTTCTGGTAGCATCCTTAGGATTTTCTATGTATAATATCATGTCATCTGCAAACAGTAACCATTTTATTCTTCCTTTTCAGTTTTTATTTCTTTTATTTCTTTTTCTTCTCTTCTTGCCATGACTAGGACTTCCAAAACTATGTTGAATAAGAGTGGCCAGAGTGGATATCCTTGTCTTCTTCCTGATCTTAGTGGAAATGGTTTCAGTTTTTCACCATTGAGAACCATGTTGGCTGTGGTTTTGTTATATAGGCCTTTATTATGTTGAGTTAGTTTCCCTCTATACTGATTTTCTGGAGAGTTTTTATCACAGATTTATAAATCTGTGTTGAATTTTGTCAAAAGCTTTTTCTGCATCTATTGAGATGATCATATGGTTTTTATTCCTTAATATGTTGATATGGTGTATCACACTGATTGATTTGCATATATTGAAGAATCCTTGCATTCCTGGGATAAATCCCACTTGATCATGGTGTATGATCTTTTAATATGTTGTTGGATTGTGTTTGCTAGCATTTTGTTCAGAGTTTTTGCATCTCTGTTCATCAGTGATATTGGTCTATAATTTTCTTTTCTTGTGATATCTTTGTCTGGTTTGGTATCAGGGTGATGGTGCTTCTAGAAGGAATTTAAGACTGTTCCTCTCTTTGCAATTTTTTGGAAGAGATTGAGAAGGATAGGTTTTAGCTCTTCTCTAAATATTTGGTAGAATTCAAGTGTGAAGCCATCTGGTCCTGGACTTTTGTTTGTTGTAAGATTTTTAATTACAGTTTCAATTTCGTTACTTGTGGTAGGTCTTTTTATATTATCTAATTCTTCCTGGTTCAGTCTTGGAAAATTGTACCTTTCCAAGAATTTGTCCATTTCTTCGTGGTTGTCCGTTTTACTGGCATATATTTGTTTGTAGCAGTCGCTTATAATCCTTTGTATTTCTGTTGTGTCAGTTGTGATTTCTCAATTTTCATTTGCAATTTTATTGTTTTGATCCTCTCCCTTTATTTCTTGATGAGTCTGGCTAAAGGTTTAGCAATTTTGTTTATCTTCTCAACGAACCAGCTTTTAGTTTTATTGATCTTTGCTATTGTTTTCTTCGTTTCTATTTCATTTATTTCTGCCCTGATCTTTATGATTTATTTCCTTCTGCTGACTTTGGGTTTTCTTTGTTCTTCTTTCTCTAGTTGCTTTAGGTATAGGGTTAGATTGTTTATTTGAGATTTCTCTTGTTTCTTGAGGTGAGATTGAATTGCTATAATCTTCCCTCTTAGAGCTGCTTTTGCTGCATCCCATAGGTTTGGGTCGTTATGTTTTTGTTGTCATTTGTTTCTATGTATTTTTTTATTTCTTCTTTGATTTCTTCAGTGATCTCTTGTTTATTTAGTAGCACACTGTTTAACCTCCATGTGTTTGTGATTTTTTTTTTCCCTGTAATTGATTTCTAATCTCTTAGCGTTGTGGTCGGAAAAGATGCTTGGTATGATTTCAATTTTCTTAAATTTATCGAGGCTTGATTTGTGACCCAAGATGTGATCAATCCTGGAGAATGTTCCATGTGCAATTGAGAAGAAAGTGTATTCTGACACTTTCAGGTGGAATGTTCTATAAATAACAATTAAATCTATCTGGTGTTTTGTGTCACTTAAAGCTTGTGTTTCCTTATTTATTTTCTGTTTGGATGATCTGTCCATTGGTGTAACTGGGGTGTTAAAGTCCCCTACTATTATTGTGTTACTGTTGATTTCCCCTTTCATGGTTGTTAGCATTTGCCTTATGTACTGAGGTGCCTCTATGTTGGGTGCATAAACATTTATAATTGTTATATCTTCTTCTTGGATTGATCCCTTGATTATTATGTAGTGTCCTTCCTTATCTCTTGTAACAGTCTTTATTTTAAAGTCTGTTTTATCTGATACTAGTATTGCTACTCCAGCTTTCTTTTGAGTTCCATTTGCATAGAATATCTTTTTCCATCTCTTCACTTTCAGTCTGTATGTGTCACTGGGTCTGAAATGGGTCTCTGGTAGACAGCATATATATGGGTCTTGTTTTTGTATTCATTCAGCCAGTCTATGTCTTTTGGTTGGGGCATTTAATCCACTTATATTTAAGGTAGTTATCAACATATATGTTCCTATTACCATTTTCTTAACTTTTTGGGTTTGTTTTTCTGGATCTTTTTGTTCTCTTGTGTTACCCACTTAGAGAAGTTCCTTTAGCATTTATTGTAAAGCTGGTTTGGTGGTGCTGAATTCTCTTAGCTTTTGCTTGTCTGAAAAGCTTTTGATTTCTCCATCAAATCTGAATGAGATCTTTGCCGGGTAGAGGAATCTTGATTGTAGGTTTTTCTCTTTCATCATTTTAAATATGTCCTGCCACTCCATTCTGGCCTGCAGAGTTTCTGCTGAAAAATCAGCTGATAACCTTATGCAGATTCCTTTGTATGCTATTTGTTGTTCTTCCCTTGCTGCTTTTAATATTTTTTCTTTGAATTTAATTTTTATTAGTTTGATTAATATGTGTCTTGGTGTGTTTCTCCTAGGGTTTATCCTGTATGGGACTCTCTGTTTTTTCTGGACTTGGGTGACTATTTCCTTTCCCATGTTAGGAAAGTTTTCCACTATAGTCTCTTCAAATATTTTCTCAGACCCTTTCTTTTTCTCTTCTTCTTCTGGGACCCGTATAATTTGAATGTTGGTGCATTTAGTGTTGTCCTAGAGGTCTCTGAGATTGTCTTCAGTTCTTTTCTTTCTTTTTTCTTTATTCTGCCCTTCAGCAGATATTTCCACCATTTTGTCTTCCAGCTCACTTATTCATTCTTCTGCTTCAGTTATTCTGTTATTGATTCCTTCTAGTGTATTTTTCATTTCAGTCATTGTTGTCTTCATCTCTATTTGTTTGTTCTTTAGTTCTTCTAGATCTTTGTTAAACATTACTTGTATTTTCTCAATCCATGCCTCCATTCGATTTCTGAAATTCTGGATCATCTTTATTATCATTTCTCTGAATTCTTTTTCAGGTAGATTGCCTGTTTCCTCTTCATTTATTTGGTCTTGTACATTTTTACTTTGCTCCTTCATCTGTGACATATTCTTTTGCCATCCCTTTTTTTTTTTTTTCCTTTTTTTTTTTTTATGAGTGGCACTGTTTTCTTGTCTTACTGGTTGTTTGGCCTGACGCTTCCAGCACTGCAGTTTGTAGGCTTTTGTGTAGAGCTGCGTCTTGGTGCTGAGGTGAGGACCTCTGGGAGACCTCACTCCGATGAATATTCTCTGGGCTCTGAGGTTCTCTGTTAGTCCAGTTGTTTGGACTTGGAGCTCCCACCGCAGGAGCTTCAGCCCAACTGCTACCTCATTAACTGAGATCCTGCCTCTTTTCTAATTATAGTTTTCTCTGGATATATGCCCAGGATTGGATTGTTGGATCATATGGTTGTTCTATTTTTAGTTTTTTAACGGACCTCCATACTGTTCTCCATAGTGGCTGCACCAATTTTCGTTTCCAACGACAGCATTGGAGGGTTCTTTTTTTCCCACATCTTCCTAGTATTTATTATTTGTAGACTTTTTGAGGATGGCCATTCTGACTGGTGTGAAGTGATATCTCATTGCAGTTTTGACTTGCATTTCTCTAATAATTAGCAGTGTTGAGCATCTTTCCATGTGCCTTTTGCCCATCTCTATGTCTTCTTTGAAGAAATGTCTGTTTAGATCTTCTACCTGTTGTTCTGTTGGTTTTTATTATTATTATTATTATTAAACTATATGAGCTGTTTGTATATTTCAGAACTTAAGCCCTTGGTTGCATCATTTGCAAATGTTTTCTCCCATTCCATAGGTTTCCTTTACATTTTGTTTATGGTTTCCTTTGCTGTGCAGAAGCTTTTGAGTTTGATTAGGTCCCATTTGTTTATTTTTGTTTTTATTTCTATTACTCTAGGAGGTGGGTCAAAAAAGATATTGCTGCAATTTATGTCAAAGAGTGTTCTGCCTATGTTTTCCTCTAGGAGTTTTATAGTATCTTGTCTTACATTTAGGTCTTTTATCCATTTTAAGTTTATTTTTATGTATGGTGTTAGAGAATGTTCTAATTTCATTCTTTTACATGTAGCTGTCCAGTTTTCCCAGCACCACTTATTGAAGAGGTTGTTTTTTCTCCATTGTATATTCTTGCTTCCTTTATCATAGATTAATGACCATAAGTGCATGGGTTTATTTCTGGGCTTTCTATCTTGTTCCATAGATCCATATGTTTGTTTTTGTGCCAGTACCATACTGTTTTGATGACTGTAGCTTTGAGGTATAGTTTTAAGTCAGGGAACTTGATTCCTCCAGCTCTGTTCTTTTCTCTCAATGTTGCTTAGGCTATTCAGGGTGTTTTGTGTTTCCATACAAATTAAAAAAAAAATTTGCTCTAGTTCTGTGAAAAATGCCATTAGTAATTTGATAAGGGTTGCAGTGAATCTATAGATTGTCTTGGGTAGTATGGTCATTTGAAATAACCTTTTTATATGGGTAGAAACAGTTGTATCTCTGCCTGACACTTGCATTTCTATCGAAAAAAAAAAAAAACACTTGGAATGTCCTCATTGTTCTATAACTTACAGATTTATTGTCAAAGAAAATAAAATTGCAAATCCTATAGTGTTAGGTAAGTACAAAAACCCCAGCAAGCCCAACATACTGTTGAATGGACCCCCAAGCAACTTTTGCACATTTTAGAGACTTTTCACGTTTTCTCCTGACATGTCTCTATTACATACCAATTGTGTGAACATGGTTAAGCCATTGCAACTCTTTGCAAGCATAAGAAGAAAATAATTTCTTGTACCATAAGAAGGAAATAATTTCCAGATTATTTTTTTACTATATTCCCACAGGATTCCACAGGAGTATAAAGTAGAAAAATTAATGTGTATAAAATAATTTTGGGTATAAAAATCACTTTATGAAATTCTTTAGGTAAATTAAGTGCTTGTAAACATGCTATATTTCTCAAGTAACACTATTTTTCCATATCCAAAAAACAACTTGAGCCACCTTTCCATGTTAAGAGAGTAAATCCTAAGATTTCTCAACACAAAGAAAGCATTCTTTTTTTTCTTTTTTTGTATCTATATGAAATGATGGATGTTCAGTAAACTTATTGTGGTAATCATTTCATGATGTATGTATCAGATAACTAAGCTGTACACCTTATACAGTACAGTCCACCTTTCCATACCTCAAGTCCAATTTCCAAAAATTCCCTTTTAATACTAAAGAGCCGATTAGTGTAATTTTTGGAAACTATCATATCACCCTAGCATAAAATTTGCAGGTAACTTTTAAAAACTAGAATTGTTTTTATTTTAACAAATATGTGTTATAATTTATACTTTAGATATGTATATGTTATATATATTTAACAAATATATATTATAATTTAAATTTAGATTAATTTATATTGCATGCTAATTACCATAGATTAATATTGAAATGTTCTCTAAAGATTTTAGTTTCTAGAAACTACAATCTACCTTTAACTCATGCACTTAACAAATACATTAAAGATTAATCATATACCAGATAATGTTCTAGATAGTAAATAAAAATATGCTTGATCTCATAAAGGAGACAGTTTAGAAAAGGGAGCATACAAAACCAAGTAATCAGTTAAGTAAACTATTTATACACTGTGGTATTTATAAAATAATATTTTAAGAAAGAGTTTATGAAAGGAACTATTCCAGAAAAGGTAGTCAGGAAAAACATCTCTGAATAATCAACATTTAAAATGAAAAGTTTAATAAAAAATAAAACCATTTAAAGAGTAGGATGAAACACTTTTCTTGGAGTGAGAACACAAAACGCAAACCATTTTGAAGTAGGAAAGAGCTTGATATATTTGAGTGTTTGAAAAAAAAATCAAGTGACAGAAATTTAGTTGTTAAGAGAGATGAGCGAAAGCAGATGAAGTCACAGGAGTAGATATGGACAAAAACAGGCAAAGCCTGGAAGATCTTAGGAAGGAATTTGTATTTTATACTACATTCAATGAAAAACCATTGAAGACCTTTTCTTTTTTTCTTCCAGTTATATTGAGATATAACTGACACATAGCACTGTATAAGTTTAAGCTGTACAGTTTAATTATTTGGCTTTTATACATCATGAAATGATTATCACAGTAGGTCTTGTGAACATCCATCATGTCATATAAATACAGAAAAAAAAGAAAATATATTTTTCCCTGGGATGATAAATCTTAGGATTTACTCTCATAATGACTTTCATATAAAACATACAGCAGCTTTATTGTATTTATCATGCTGTACATTACATCCCTACTACTTATTTATCTGATAACTGGAAGTTTGTACCTTTTGGCTGCCTTTACTAATTCCCCCTCACCCCACGCCCTGACTTTGGTAACCACAAATCTGGTCTCTTTTGCTATGAGTTTGTTTGTTTTTGAAATATAATTGACCGACAACACTACGTTAGTTCCTGTTACACAACATAGTGGTTTGATATTTCTATACACTTCAAAATGATCACCATGATAAGTCTAGTTACCGTCTGTCAACATAAGAAGATATTACATGATTATTGACTATATTCCCCACACTGTGCTTTTCATATCCAGGACGTTTTTATTTTGCAACTGGAGGTTTGTACCTCTTAATCCCCATCAACTATTTCTCTCCTATCCCTGCTCTCTCTACCACTGGCAGCCACCTGTTTCCTGTCTGTATCTATGACTCTGTTTTTGCTTAGTTATGTTTGTTTATTTAACATTTTAGATTTCACATATAAGTGAAATTGTACAGTATTTGTCGTTTTTTGTCTGACTTATTTCACTTAGCATAATACTCTCTATTCCATCCATGTCACAAATGGCAAGATTTTTTTATGACTGAGTAATAGTCCATTGTGTGTGTGTGTGTGTGTGTGTGTGTGTGTGTGTGTGTGTGTGTGTGTCTCTGTTTATACCACATCTTCTTTACCCATTTTTGTATTGATGAGCATTTAGGTTGCTTCTGTATCTTGGCTAATGTAAACATGATGCAATGAACATAGGAGTACATATATATTTTCCAATCAGTTTTATTTTTCTTCAGATAAATACCCAGGGGAGGAATTGCTAGATGATGTGATAGTTCTATATTTAATTTTTTGAGGAATCTTCATACTGTTTTCCATAGTGGCCATACCAACTTGTATTCCCACCAACAGTGCACGAGGGTTCCCTTTTCTCCATGTCCTCAGCAACACTTGCTATTTGTTGTCTTTTTTTTTTCCTTGAAAATTAAGTTTATTTTTTTTAACATCTTTATTGGAGTATAATTTCTTTACAATGGTGTGTTAGTTTCTGCTTTGTTATCTTTTTGATGATAACCATCCTAACAGTTGTGAGGTGATATCTCATTGTGGTTTTGATTTGCATTTCCCTGATATGTTGAGCATCTTTCATGTGCCTTTTGGTCCTCTTTTATGTGTTCTTTGGAAAAATGTTTATTCAGATCCTCTGCCTATTTTTAATTTTGGTTGCTTGTTTTCTGATGTTGACTTGCATATGTTCTTTGTATATTTTGTATATTTACTCCTAAATGGTTATATTGTTTGCCAATATCTTCTCTCATTCAGTAGGCAGTCTTTTTGTTTCATTGATAGTTTCCTTTGCTGTGCAGATTTTCAGTTTGATGTAATCCCATTTGTTTTTGTTTTGTTTTTAATTGATTTATTTTCTTCATTTTTTGGCCATATTGGGTCTTAGTTGCGGCACACGGGATCTTTGTTGAGGCATGCTGGATCTTTCACTGTGATGCATGGGCTTCTCTCTAGTTGTGGCATGCAAACTCAGTAGTTGTGGCATGTGGGCTTAGTTGCCCCATGGCATGTGGGATCGTAGTTCCCCGACCCGTGTCCCCTGCATTGAAAGGTGGATTCTTTACCACTGGGCCACCAGGGAAGTCCTGTCCCATTTGTTTATTTTTGCTGTTGTTTCTCTTGTTGAGGAGACGTATCTGAAAAAATATCATTAAGACTGATGTCAGAGCATACTGCCTATGTTTTCTTCTAGAAGCTTTATGGTTTTGTGTTTTACATTTAAGTCTTTAGTCTATTTTGAATTTAATTTTGTATATGGTGTGAGAAAGTATTCCAGTTTGATTCTTTTGCTTTTAGCTATACAGTTTTCCCAATACCATTAATTGAATAAGCTATCTTTTCCCCATTGTCTATTCTTGTCTACTTTGTTGTAGATTAATTTCCCACATAAGTGTGGGTTCATTTCTGGAATCTCTATTCTATTTCATTGATCTATGTGTCTGTTTTTGGAATAACTCTAACTGAAGAGGTAAAAGGTCTGTACTCAGAAAACTATAAGACACTGATGAAAGAAATTGAAAATGGCACAAACAGATGGAAAGATATATTATGATCATGAATTGGAAGAATTGATATTGTTAAAATGACCATATTACCCAATGCAATCTACAGATTTAATGCAATTCCTACCAAAATACCAATGTATTCACAGAACTAGAACAAATAATTCTAAAATTTGTATGGAAATGCAAAAGACCCTGCATAGCCAAAACAGTCTTGAGAAAAAAGAGCAAAGCTGGAGGTATCATGCTCCCTGATTTCAAACTATACTACAAAGCTACAGTAATCAAAACAGTATGGTACTGGCACACAAAACATTGAAGAATTTTAAGCAGTGGTGTAACTTAAAAAAAAAAAAAGACATTCTATGGAATGTGGAAGATATTTAAATGTGGTAAAAATAAGGAAATAAGGTATCTGAATTATACATTTGGGAGGTATTGACTCAAGGTTGGTTCAACAATGTAGACAGAAAAGAGCAGAGCATCTGGAACAACTATTGGAGTGCTCATTTTTTTAAAGATTGATAATAATGGAGTGTATTTGAATGCTAAGGGAAATATTTAAAAAGAGAAAACTGGTAGAAGATGTAGGAGAGAGTGGTGATTCCCAAAAGAAGATGTATTTTTTCAATTTTCATTATGAAAAATTTTATACACAAACAGGCGTACAAAGAATGGCACAATAAATGCTGATGTCTCTTTAACCTGGTTTCAAATTATCAAAATATGGTTCATCTTGTTTCCTCCATACTTCCTATGCTTCCTCCCCTCTCCTACTCCTAGACGTTGTTTTTAAGAAAATACCAAATATCTTATAATTTCTTTCATAAATACCCAAAGGAATGAAATCTTGAGAAAGTAAGCAAAAATGAGATCCAGAGCACAGTAAGCCCTGTCCAGGTCTAAGTGCCTGGTCAGATTTTGAAATAGAACAAAGTTCATGCTGGAAGCTTAAAGATCATAGAACAGTTCTGAAGCAGGTCATATGGAGAATAAAGCTATTATAAGAGAAAAACTTTTCAACATTCTTTGAAAGGAACACTTCTATTATTTATATAAAAATAAAACCTTATCATTATGAAAAATAAAAATAAATAAAAGCCAACATTCATAAATGAGGGTGGTGTGTGTGTGTGTGTGTGTGTGTGAATAGATTACTGTCTATGAGTAAATATAGATAAAGGAGTTGTTGATTGTGTTTTCTAAAATTTTCCATGACTTCTCTGAGAGTTTAATTATGTCAATGCATTTCAATTAACCTCTGTCATAATTACTTTCTTACATATCTTATAAATTATATTGACATTTACTTGTCTTTGATAATCACCCTTTTAAAAAATAATTATTAGTGAATTTCTTTAAAAACCATTTTTTAAAACATGAGGAATGACTTCTCCCCAAAGTAATGAGATAGTTAGAGACCGAGATTTATAGAATTCATTGAAATAAAATTTCAAATCCAATGTGATTTGTGAAGGAGATATACATAAATAGACATTGGTATATTCAGGGTGTTTTATTGAGAGGCCAAGCAGAAATGCTGATTACTAAATGTACCATTATCCTAGTTTTAGTTCTTTCAGTGCATGTATTAGATCTGCAAAGGAGTTAAAACTTGGATAACCAATGATTGACTCCCCTCAGTGTATCACATTCATGTTATATTCTGAAGACCTTAAGGTTTTGCCAAATTGCTAAATTATATATGTATTATATAATTATACAATTTTGCTAAATTATGTATATGACTAGATATTGCTAAATTTTATATATATAAAATCAGTGGTTTTTTATATATATATATAAAAAACCACTGATTATGGTAGTACTAGCCATAGAAGAGTTCAGCAAGAATGAATTAGAAACATAAGAAGTTTTGAAATGAGCCACATAGTAATAATTTCATCAAATTTGTGATCTGGAATAAGATGGAAGGAAATCTTATGGTACTATGAAGAAAACTTTGCATCCAGCTCTGTTCTGCCACTTCTTCAGAATTCATTGTCAGGAAAGTAGCAGTCCCTCCTCTGTCATAGTCAGGGGATTGAAGTCTGAGTCTTATGGCTGCCTCTATATAATGTGGTGGACCAGTGGCACTTCGTCTTTACTTTAATATATTTTGTGGTCTAAAATACAAAAGGATGATTTATACTCAGACTACCTGATTTTGAGTCCCTGTTTTGCCTTTTACTATCTGTATGTACATGGAAAGTGTTGTAATGTCCTTGAGATTCAGTTCCTTTATCTGTTAAAAAAAAAAAAAAGGTGAAGAATATTTACTCCATAGCATTTTTGAGGATTTTATGATAAAAAGTGCAAATTTTAGTGCAGTATATGCCAATTTGCTAAACTAAATTACAGCATAGTATAGGCCAATTATTCTAACATGGTCCAGAAAAGACAATAAGTAATTCTTTACTTATCAATCTTGTAAGAGATTTCTAAGATGTCTGTACTTATTTATCTAAAGTGCACAGATATTTGCTTGCCTATTATTTGCACGTTATCATACAAGGCAGCCTACTGTTTGTCCATGCTCAGTCTAACCCGTGGCTCACTTCCTCTGTCTCTGGAGTCTCTCTTGGAAATATCAAATGGCATACAATAAAGGATCATGATTTTCTTCTCTGCTGGTGACTTCAGGAACTTGGCACATACTACCAAATATTCTATTTTATATCAGTGAGCCATCTTGATCTTAAGTCAAGGAGTCTTTCCAAAACCTTATAAATCCTTCCTTAGTTTTATCCTATACTAGACATGCAGGATGTTCGTTATAGTAAACTCTTCATCCAAGTCTAAATGTTATTTACGCAAGTCTGGCATTTCCATGTTACCTCTGCCACTTACTAGCTGGGAGCAACTAGTAAGTTTAGTCACCTTATCTATAAAATGGAGAGAGTCATTCCTACATCCTGGGGCTAGTGTGAGATTTAGATAAAAAATTAATTGGATATAAAATCTGACATATGTTTGTTACCCCCCAAAATTATAGGTATTTTTAATCTGTGATTATTTTTCTCCAAGTGACAGATTTTTTTCCCTGCCTTCTGTTGTTTCAGGATTTTGCTTAAACAAATGTTTATAGTTTAATGGATTTTAATTATCTCTTCTTTTAGTCTTTTCTTTTAGGCTAAAGAAATGACACTTTAAAGAGTGTCTGTTTTATGTGTCGTAATAATTCATTAACAAGTAAAGCCTATTACAGTGTAAAAGCAGCAGAGATTAAAAAATTGTAGATAAACCAATGGCAGAGATGGATGGACATTCAAATATAAAAATAGCAGATAGACTGAAAGAGATAGAATAGCAACTGATTGAAAAAGAGAGTTAGAAGGATAACAGGTTTAAGATAGAAGATAGGCTAAAGATAGATGATATATATGTATAAAATAATGGAAAGATACACAGATAATTGATAGTAGATTGATTTATAGATGATGCATAGAAAAGGTAGATGGTAGATTAAAAAAAGACAGTAGATAGATTAAATAGATGATCGATAACTTAACTGGAAGATAGATGACAGGGGGAATACTACAGATTAGTTCACATTTCCTAGTGTTTTAAAATTAGATAATATGAAATCATACAGATTTTTTTTCCTACCTGGCTCCTTTCACTCAGCCTAATGATTTTGAGACTGATGTATATCATTGCATGTGATGGTTTATTTCCAGTTTGTCCCACTGTCTAAAAGTAAAGGCAAAGTGAAAAAAAAATTAAAAGTAATGAGAGGAAAAGGAGATATTTTTCTAGAGAAATAAAAACTGTGGGAATTAACTGTATTAAAACAGATCTTAAATGGAGTTCTCCCAGCAGAAAAGAATAATTCCAGATAGAATCATGGTAATGTAGAAAAAATGAGGAGCAATGAAAATTGAACGTAATGCTAAAATAGAAGTAAATATTTACTTATAAAACTAATTGAAATGCATTTTGAAAGTTAAAATATATGTAGCATCAAAACATGTAAAATAATATAAAATGATGCCAAAATATGGAGGGATGTAAATGGCTATATAGTGCTCTCAGTTTTGCTGTTACTAAGGCAGGATAAAATCAATCGTTTCATTTTACTATAATAAGAGTGTATGTTTAGATCATTTAACCAGTAAAAGAACAAGTAAAATTGTTTTATTTTTAAAAAATGAAGAACTAACATTAAGCTAAAATAATAAATTAAAATAAGGTATTTGACCCATCTGAAAGGAGGCAAACAAGGAGAAGAAAAGGAACTTCATGAGACAGATAAATCAAGTATTGCACAAATGGAAAGAAGGTAGATCTGAAACCAGATATATCACTAATCACATCAAATAAATGTGAATTTCAATTGAAAGGTTAATATTTAAAACTGAAAATTTAAAATATGGCTTCTAAAAGGCAGGTTTTAAATATAAAGAAACAAAATGGTTGGAAGTGAAGTGATGGAAAAAGATATACCCACCAAGAAAGCTAGTATAACTATATTAGTACAAGATAAAGTAGCCTTTAAGGAATGAAGTAGTACTTTTGGCAGAGTGATATTTCATATTGATGAAAGTTCAATCCACCAACAAGATATAAAAATTCTTAATAGGTATGTACCCAATTAACATGGACTCAAAGCATATGAGATGGATGTTGGGAAGAGCCACTATGATCATATTGCAAAGGTAGATTTGTGGTCCAGTCCTGAAAGTTAGTATTCAACTGCCATCCCATACAGGGATTGTCTTGGCTTCAGAAAGCTGCCTCACCCAAAGTGACATGAAGACTAGGTTCTTTGGGTTACAATTATACATATGACATTGTGGAATCTGGCCTCCAAATCTGTTCCAATATTTTGCCGTAGATTTGAGAAAGAACCATTTCTATGCATCGTATAAACAGGGTTTGAAAACAAATCTTATGGTACTATGAAGAAAACTTTGCATCCAGCTCTGTTCTGCCACTTCTTCAGAATTCATTGTCAGGAAAGTAGCAGTCCCTCCTCTGTCATAGTCAGGGGATTGAAGTGTGAGTCTTATGACTGCCTCTATATAATGTGGTGGACCAGTGGCACTTGGTCTTTACTTGCCACCTTCATGTTAGACCAGAATTCATTGATTCACACAAACCATTGTTTGTGGTTGTGCTTTCGGGAAATAGATATCATTTCTGAAATGGTCCTTCACTGAAGGAAGACAAAATACAGTTAATCATTTTTGAACATGTTCAATCTCACTTCCCAGATATGATTTAAAATTCAAAATAAGGTTATCCCAAAAGATGGTATAGGGGTGCAGAGCACCTTAAAGTTTAGACAAGCATCCAGTAGATTTGTCAGTATTTATCTCATTTTGGGGCACTGGGATGTAAAGCGTCTCTCAGCTCTTACTCCCCAGGATGGAGGATAGTAAAAGTAAAACTGTCTCTTCAGAGAAAGAACCTAGGATAGTGGGCATATAATTAGAATAGTAATTTTGGGATAGGGAGTAAGCCCAAAATTTAGTTAGCAAAACCAAGTCATACAAGTGACCCTTGAACAATGCAGGGGTTAGACATGCCAAACCCTAGGCACAGGAAAATCTGCATACTGCTATCTCTGCCTCAAAACCAAAGGAATTGATGAATGACTCACCCAAGGGCGGGAAGCTGAAACAGTTTGGATATAATCATGACTCAAGCCCTAGTCCTTTTGATTCCACATATTGTGATCTCTAATTGAACACTACCTGATTTTGAGTCCCCACACTTTATTTTAAAGATCTGTAAAATGAAAATCTAGATACTATATTTATTGAATAAAAAAACGTGTATAGGCGGACCCATGCTGTTTAAACCCATGATGTTCCAGGGTCAACTGTATTATTAGTATCTAGGGATTTAAAATGTTAGGCAAATAGAATTATCAGAAATGAAACACTCCATAGAATAGAATTAAGATGTAAAGTGATTTGCTGTTGAGGCACCTAAGGTGAGAATGGGCTACTCAAGTACCTTTAAATTCCAAATTTTATTTAACGTACTGAGGGAAGAGTTCAGTTAAAAGAGAGAGACCAAGTATTGACATTAGAAATGCAATGAGATGACTACCAGGATCATGGCTTGAGTTTATTATAAGTCATTGTGCCTTAAGGCTATGTCTGCCTTGGTCATATCACCTCAGTAAAGACCTGAATAATCAGATTAATAAACTATGAAGAACAATCAATGAGTAATGAATTATTTAATTATATAATTTAATCAATTGTCTAAAACTGGCTATTACACACACACACATACAAACATACATACCTAAAGGTGCACACACACCTTTAGTGAAATAACCCACCTAAATATTTTCCTGGCTTACACCAAGAACATATTTACTTTTTAATTGTCTGGTTTTATTTTACTTCATTTTGTTTTATTTTAATAGCTTTATTGAAATATTAACATGCAAATAACTGCACATATTTAATATATACAATTTGATGAGTTTGGACATAGGACATTGTAGTGATACGGTCACTACGATCAGGGTTATAGTCATGTCCAACACTTCCCAGAGTTTCCTGTCCTTTTGTGTTTTGTGTGTGTATCTATTTTTTTGTGAAAAGAATACTTTATGTGGCAGCTATTATCTTAACAAGTTTTGAAGTAAACAAGGCACTATTATTAACTGTAGGCACCAGATTGTACAGCACATCTCTAGAACTTATTCCTTTTGTATAAATGAAATTTATGCCCATTATATAACTCCTCACTTCCCTCTGCCCTGCAGCCTTTGACAACCACTTATTGTATTCCCTGCATCTATGAGTATGATTGTTTTAGATACTTCATGTAACTGGAGTTATTTGTCTTTCTGCGACTGGCTTATTTCACTTAGGAAAATGTCCTCTGGGGTCATCCATGTTGTCACAAACAGCAGGATTTTCTTCTTTAATATTGAAAAACAGTCAGCATGTATTTACTTTATAATATCCACTGGGTAATTAAGCTCAAATTTCTGAGATAGCATGGTTTTATATTATTTTCATTTAATGATTACATTAGATTAAAAATGCGGACACAAATCAGAATTCTTAATTGTCACTGCAATTAGAGGTAAGGCTACTGGGAAAGATGCCTTTCCCATCATAAATTTGGTGGCATTTCCTATTTTAGATAGATGAGGCTTGTATAATTAAGTGATCATTAAATTCTAAGTTTAGGAAGCAGAAATACCTTCATTAAATTACTGTTAATGACCCGTTCTTTTTTTACTGTGGAGCTTTATTTGGTAACCATCACAGACATTTTTACTATCATTAGAGGAGTCAGACAAACAAGTGGCTAAATAAGGATGAGTACGACACTGATGTTAAAATATTGATATGGCTCTCCTTTTGGTGAGAATATAAAATATTGATTTAAAAGAGAGAACTGTAACTATTGATTTCTCTCCAAGAAGAAATATTTAAGTTTATGTTCCCTGTTTCATCTACAAATACTTAAAAGTCTGAATTCTACAGTTTACAGCTTGAAAAAAAAAAAGGCAAAACTCAACACACAGTAACAAGTGCAACCTTTTATTATTATCATTAAGTTGCCTTTTCTTCAGGCTGGCAAGACTCTTCAATATTACTAATCTGACTGAGCTGCTGATCCCACTACTCTTTGCCAATCATTATTTTATTTTATTTGGTAAATCTCTATGACAGTTTTATTGCAGACTGAAAGCAGAATCGATCTTAGCCCTAGTTTACTTAGAATATCTTTTCAAAGGATACAGATATTCTCCATTAATGGGAACTTTGAAGAGAAATAAAATTAAGTACAATCTTAGCCTAATCTAAAACTCTCTATCCTGTAGCAATTTCTACTCTCATTATGTAATATTAACTCTTTGGATTGAAGTATCCATTAAAAAGAAAGGGATTTTTTTTAAGAGTAAAATTATATTAAATATCTAATTCTTCACTTATATAACCTCAAAATGATTTAAAATGTCCTCATTCTATTTTGAATTTCATGTTTGAAAACCAGTCCATATGGCATGGAATACTGCATCCTGCAGCATTATAGCACCTGCAGGACAATCTGCTAGCTTCAGTGAGGCTAGCAAACCTTACAGCATAGTGTTTCTGCACACTTACTAAGATGAGTTATGTGGGAGCAGGGTTCACATTGCTTTTTAAATTTTTTGATATAGTATTTATTAGAATGCATGCTTACACTGTTGTAGGTACTATTTTAGTAATTAAAGATACATATGTCAGTATCATTGATCTCAAAAACTAATGAACAGATATTTATCTACCACTGTGATAAATGCTTTAGTAGACATACGAATAGAGTGCTATTGAAGCATGTTTAAGCAAGTAACATTGGATGAGAAGGCAAGGAGCAACTTTCTAAAGAAGATGGTAGACTGAAATTAAACACATAATTGGGAGTCACAGTCGGTCAGATGAAGACCGATGTTTAGCGATAAGGGCTCAGGTAATAGCCTGAGTGAAAGTCTGAATCATGGGACACCATGATAGGTTTTAGTAAAAAAGATACTGGAGTAATTCAGTTTAAGTATTATTTGTGTTTGGGACTTCCGTGGTGGCACAGTGGTTAAGAATCCACCTGCCAGTGCAGGGGACACGGGTTCGATCCCTGGTCCAGGAAGATCCCACATGCTGCGGAGCACCTAAGCCTGTGCGCCACAACTACTGAGCCTGCACACCACAACTACTGAAGGCTGCGCGCCTAGAGCTTGTGCTCCTCAACAAGACAAGCCACTGCAAAGAGAAGCCCGTGCACTGCAATGAAGAGTAGCCCCCACTCACCACAACTAGAGAAAGCCCGTGTGCAGCAACAAAGACCCAACGCAGCCAAAAATAAATACATAAAATAAATAAAAAATTAAAAATAAAAGAATTATTTGTGCTTGAGCTAAGTTAGTAATAGTGACAGTACAATGCAGGGATAATATTGAAGAGACATGAAGAGATAGAATTGATAGAATTTTCTGACTGGACATAGGGAATTAGACAGAAGTTGTCAATGATAGCTCAATTTATAATCTTGAGCAACTTGGTAGATGGAGTATCATTCAGTGAACAGAGCAATAAATGAATGGGTGAGGTGGCAGATGGTGTGGTCAGTTTGGCAACACATAGGAGGAGTCATTTAATATATATCTTAGATCAGAAGTTCAAGTGTGACACCCATGCTAAAGATAGATATAAGTAATTTATACGAATATAGATGATAATTTAAGCAATGGGGGAGTGAATGAATAGAGAGTGATAAAAGAATAAAGAGGGGCATCTAGAAAACTGAAATGTAAGGGCCAGGATATGGAAAAAGACTGATTTCATGAAATATTCTAGAAAGAAGAACAAATGGAACTACTAGGCAGGTAAGAGGAAATATAATTTCAAGAAGAAATGGATAGTCAGTGAGGATCCTGAATAAAAAAGTAATAAACACAAATTTGAAGATAATCTAATCAAGCAATAATTTTAAAAGGTATGGGCAACATGCAGGAAAACAGAAATAGTGTACTATCCCAGGTTTACAAACAGGGTAGATGGGGCCATTATTACCAGCCAGGTCCTGTTACTTCAAGGGACAAGTGGAGGGAGTGATTAGCTTAATTGGAGAGAGGCCACCTGACAGTCTGTGACTTAGTCTCATTCTCTCTTTTACAAATCTTCATTGCTGACCTTAATGAGAGTGATTTAAAGAGAATACTTTAGGAAGAAATCCAATTGCAGTGAGTTGAAAAGTGAGTAGAGATAACTCTTGGTCTTAATTAGCAATTTCTAGAAAAGTCCATTCAATGAATAAAAGAAGCAATAATTATAAAAATACCAAGGAAAGGTGGCAAATGGAAGCAAGGGGCACACTAAGCACACTTGCCTTCTCCATTATTAAAAGAAGGATATAACCAAGTAAACAAAATAATACTTGCAATATAGAATGGATAAAGGTAGTAAGGTTTTCTTTATGTTTCCTTGAGGTCAGAGCATGGTAACAAGAGGGAAATTGAGACATCAGAACAAAAGGACCTGGACAAAAATATTCTTAGATTAGTATCCTGATTCTGAATTTTATAAACTTTCAGCAAAGTCAATGCTTTGTAGCATTCAATTCTCCTTGACCTGCTGTCATTCTGTCATTGTCATTTATTCATATTGGACTTGCATTATGGGCAACAGGGGTAAAATTACACTATTTTGTTTATGTACAAACAAATATGTGTTATACACACACACACACACACACACACACACACACACAAACACACAGACATTGGCATTGCTCCTTTTATGATAGAAGTTACCAAAGCTTTGTCAAAATGTAGCAACCTTTCAACAATTTGGATAAAAATGGCTTATCAATTCAGTCAAATAATCAGTCAATTTAATCAAAATGCTTTAAATACTATCATTTACAAACAAGAAAATAACCACTACAACTGGAGGTATTCATATTTAGAAAATTTAATAGAATGTCTTGGTTTTTCTCACCTAGAGATCTAAGCTACATACTGTTTTCCAGTTTTAAACAATTTTTATGATGACCTTTTTATTTTATTATAACTTAATTAACTGAGAAACAATATAATTTTCATCATTATCATAATCAATTATTTTTTCAGTTTTCCCAAAGAAGAATCATTGTTGTACATAAAACAGTTGTAAAGGGAGACACACATATTTTAAAACTAGATAAAAAGCAGTAAGGTTATAACTAGAAAAGTAGTCAAGTTTCTCTCTTGTTCTCTTGAAACTCTTGTTCTTGCTCTTCACCAACATGTGTTCACACACACACACACACAAGTTCCTCACCAACTGTTACTACTGATGAAAAGCATACCAAAAGAATCTCACTGATTGATAACATGTTGCTGTGTTTCTGAAGCTGTTTGCTGCTTTAACTGAAAATATTCTTGTTCATATTTATCTCACTTTGTATGCACTAATACATTTCTCTCTAAGACTTAGTAGGAATGATCATAATCTCTTCAGAGATTTCACAGAATTCTTGATTCTCCCTCTCTTGAGATGCATTTTAAAGGAATATATCCCTTCATAAACATGTTTTCTTCAGACATTTAAAAGAATAACTTTGGACTCAGTCTAGTAAACTTACTGTGCCCACAGTTAGCGATCTCAAGACAAAAATACATCTTGTAAGAAATATTGGGAAAAAACACAGAAAGTGTCTTAAACTTGAATTTCAAGTCTTACACTTGAAGTTTTAAAAATAGGCACATAGAATCCTTGAAATTATATCTACATAATTGTACAATGGGACATGTATATGTCTGTCTGAAGGCAGAAGATTTATCTCTTCTTTTTATTTTATAGTTATGTATAGATAAATTGAAATATGCTGTCTAAATGATGAATGAACAACCATGAATTATTAGATCTACAATAAGAATAAATGTCTCTCAAAGAGAAGTTAGTAATAGTTAAAATGTGTGTAAAACATTTCACAGTTTATTTCACACTGTAAAGTGTACTATCATTCCTATTTTCATTACTGTCAGTATTGGGATTTCATTGTCATATATAAATTGACATCATTTATTTATCAACAAAAGTAAGCTGGCAGAAGCTAGATGTAAATTACTTTTCACATATTGTATTTTGTTTTCCAAAAGGAATATGACTTTTTGGTCTCCATCGCATGAGGAGAAGTTTGAATAAGAGCATCCAGAACTTTTTTTACTCACATTAACTTTATGGAAGTTTAAGCATATCCAACGTATCCGTTTCCTAAATATGTCTACTTACAATGAGAATAAAGGGCAGAACCTTATATATCAGAAAGAAATAATGGTCACACATATGAGAGAGCCTGTTCCTTTCTAAGATAATGACTCCTTAGAAGATAAAAGGAAATAGAGAAGGTATACAGGCTCCAGTTCACTTATCTATGTAAGTGTCCATGCATCTATCCATCCACCCACACATTATACAATTTCTGAAGCATAAACTGGTACAGAACAGAAAAAGAAAGATAAGAGTGATTTATCTCTTATGTGATCTGTCTAGAGAGTGGTCCTTCAGGCAAAAATAAGTAAATATTATGTACAATAATCTCAATGTTGGAAGTAAGGGGGCACTCTTCAGAGGAAATAGCACCTAAGATGATAATTAAAGAATTATCAGAAGCAGAGAGGGACCTTCAAGATGGCAGAGTAGTAAGACATGGAGATCACCTTCCTCCCTACAAATACACCAAAAATACATCTACATACGGAACAACTCCTACAGAGCACCTACTGAACACTGGCAGAAGACCTCAGACCTCCCAAAAGGCAAGAAACTCCCCACGTAACTGGGAAGGGCAGAAGGAAAAAGGGAAAAACAGACACAAAAGAATAAGGATGGGACCTGAACATATGGGAGGGAGCTATGAAGGAGGAAACATTTCCACACACAAGGAAGCCCCTTCACTGTTGGAAATGGTGGGTGGGGGTTTGGGAGAAGCTTTGAAACCATGGAGGAGAGCTCAGCAACAGGGGTGCAGAGGGCAAAGTGGAGAGATTCCTGCACAGAGGATCAATTCTGAACAGCACTTACCAGCCTGAGAGGCTTGTCTGCTCACCCACTGGGGCAGGTGGGGGCTGGGAGCTGAGGCTTGGGCTTTGGAGGTCAGATCCCAGGGAGAGGACTGGGGTTGGCTGCGTGAACACAGCCTGAAGGGGGCTAGTGCACCACAGCTAGCCAGGAGGGAGTCCGGAAAAAAGTCTGGACCTGCCTAAGCGTCAAGAGACCATTGTTTCGGGGTGCATGAGGAAAGGGGATTCAGAGAACTGCCTAAACGAGCTCCAGAGATGAGCGCGAGCCTCTGCTCTCAGCTCAGACACCAGAGACGAGCTTGAGACACTAGGCAGCCACCAAGAATCCTGTGTGCAAGCACAGGTCACTATCTACACCTCCCCTCCTGGGAGCCTGTGCAGCCCTCCACTGCCAGGGTCCAGTGATCCAGGGACACCTTCCCCAGGAGAACACACAGTGTGCTTCAGTCTGTTGCAATGTCATGCTGGCCTCTACCCCCGCAGGTTTGCCCCACATCCTTTACCCCTCTTTCCTCCCGGTCTGAGTGAGCCAGAGCCCACTAATCAGCTGGTACTTTAACCCTGTTTGGGCAGGGAACAGATGCCCTCAGGTGACGCAGAGGTGGGGCCAAATCCAAAGCTGAACCCCAGGAGCTATGCGAACACAGAAGAGAAAGGGAAATTTCTCCCAGCAGCCTCAGGAGCAGTGGATTAAATCTCCACAATCAACTTGATGTACCCAGCATCTCTAGAATACATGAATAGGCGATGAATCATCCCAAAATGGATACGGTGGAATTTGGGAGCAACTGTAGACTTGGGGTTTGCTTCCTGCAACTAATTTGTTTCTGATATTATGTTTATCTTAGTTTAATATTTAGCTTATAATCATTGGTAGATTTGCTTATTGATTTGGTTACTCTCTTCCTTTTTCTTTAATTTATTTATATATATATATATATATTTGCTTTTTCTCTTTTTGTTAGTGTGTATGTGTAAGCTTCTTTGTGTGACTTTGTCTGTATAGCTTTGCTTTTTACCATTTGTCCTAGGGTTCTGTCTGTCCTTTTTTTTTTTTTTTTTTGTATAGTTTTTTATGCTTATTGTCATGGTGGATTTGATTTTTGGTTTGGTTGCTCTCTTCTTTCTTTTTTTAATTTTTTTTAAATTATTATTTTAATAAATTTATTTTTTTTTTTCTTCTTTCTTTCTTTTTTTTTTTTCTTCCTATTCTTCTCTGCTGTGTGGCTGACAAGGTCTTGGTGCTCCAGCCAGGTGTCAGGCCTGAGCCTGTGACATGAGAGAGCTGAGTTCAGGACATTGCACCACCAGAGAGCTCCCGGCTCCACATAATATCAAATGGTGAAAGCTCTCCCAGAGATCCCCAACTCAATGCTAAGACCCAGCTCCACTCAACAACCAGCAAGCTACATTGCTAAACACCCTATGCCAAACAACTAGCAAGACAGGACACAACCCCAGCTATTACCAGAGAGGCTGCCTAAAATCACAAGGTCATAGACACCCCAGAACACACCACTGGACATGGTCCTGCCCACCAGAAAGACAAGATCCAACCTTGTCCACCAGAACACAGGCACTAGTCCCCTCCAGCAGGAAGCCTACACAATCCACTGAACCAACCTTAGCCACTGGGGGCATACACCAAAAACAATGCAACTAGGAACGTGCAGCCTGTGAAAAGGAGACCCCAAACACAGTAAGTTAAGCAAAATGAGAAGACAGAGAAATACACAGCAGGTGAAGGGGCAAGGTAAAAACCCACCAGAACAAACAAATGAGGAGGAAACAGGCAGTTTACCTGAAAAAGAATTCAGAGTAATGATGGTAAAGATGATCCAAAATCTTGGAAATACAATGGAGAAAATACAAGAAATGTTTAACAAGGACCTAGAAGAACTAAGGATGAAACAAACAATGATGAGCAACACAATAAATGAAACTAAAAATTCTCTAGAAGTAATCAATAGCAGAATAACTGAGGCAGAAGAATGGATAAGTGACCTGGAAGATAAAATAGTGGAAATAAATACCACAAAGCAGAATAAAGAAAAAAGAATGAAAAGAATTGAGGACAGTCTCAGAAACCTCTGGAACAACATTGAACACACCAACATTCGAATTATAGGGGTCCCAGAAGAAGAAGAGAAAACAAAAGGGACTGAGAAAATATTTAAAGAGATTATAGTTGAAAACTTCCCTAATATGGGAAAGAAAATAGTCAATCAAGTCCAGGAGGTGCAGAACGTCCCTTATAGGATAATTCCAAGGAGAAACATGCTAAGACACATATTAATCAAACTATCAAAAATTAAATAAGAAGAAAAAACATTGAAAGCAGCAAGGGAAAACAACAAATAATATACAAAGGAATCCCCATAAGGTTAACAGCTGATCTTTCAGCAGAAACTCTGCAAGCCAGAAGGGAGTGACAGGACATATTTAAAATGATGAAAGGGAAAACCTAAAACCAAGTTTACTTTACCTAGCAGGGATCTCATTCAGATTAGCTAGAGAAATTAAAACCTCTACAGACAAGCAAAAGTTAAGAGAATTCAGCACCACCAAACCAGCTTTACAACAAATGCTAAAGGAATTTCTCGAGGCAGGAAACACAAGAGAAGGAAAAGACCTACAATAACAAACCTGAAACAACTAAGAAAATGGTAATAGGAACATACATATGGATAATTACCTTAAATGTAAATGGATTAAATGCTCCAGTCAAAAGACATAGGCTGGCTGAATGGATACAAAAACAAGACTGGTACATATGATGTCTACAAGAGACCCACTTCAGACCTAAGGACACATACAGACTGAAAGTGAGGGGATAGAAAAAGATATTCCATGCAAATGGAAATCAAAAGAAAGCTGAAGTAGCAATTCTCATATCAGACAAAATAGACTTTAAAATAAAGACTGTTACAAGAGGCAAAGAACGACACTACATAATGATCAAGGGATCAATCCAAGAAGAAGATTTAACAGTTATATATAATTAGGCACCCAACATAGGACCACCACAATACATAAGGCAAATGCTAACAGCTATAAAAGGGGAAATTGACAGTAACTCAATAATAGTAGGGGGCTTTAATATCCCACTTTCACCAATGGACAGATCCTTCAAAATGAAAATAAATAAGGAAACACAAGCTTTAAATGATACAATAAAAAAGATGGACTTAATTGATATTTATAGGACATTCCATCTAAAAACAACAGAATACACTTTCTTCTCAAGTGCTCATGGAACATTCTCCAGGATGGATCATATCTTGGGTCACAAATCAAGCCTTGATAAACTTAAGAAAATTGAAATTGTATCAAGTATCTTTTTCGACTAGAATGCTGAGACTAGATATCAGTTAAAGAAAAAGTCTGTAAAAAATACAAACACATAGAGGCTAAACAATACACTACTAAATAGCCAAGAGATCACTTAAGAAGTCAAAGAGGAAATCAAAGAACACCTAGAAACCAATGACAATGAAAACATGACAAGCCAACACCTATGAGATGCAGCAAAAGCAGTTCTAAGAGGGAAGTTTATAACAATACAATCCTACTGCAAGGAACAAGAAACATCTCAAATAAACAATCTAACCTTACACCTAAAGCAATTAGAGAAAGAAGAAGCAAAAACTCCCAATGTTAGCAGAAGGAAAGAAATTATAAAGATCAGATCAGAAATAAATGAAAAAGAAATGAAGGAAATGATAGCAAAGATCAATAAAACTAAAAACTGGTTCTTTGAGAAGATAAACAAAATTGATAAACCATTAGCCAGACTCATCAAGAAAGAAAGAAAGGGAGAAGACTCAAATCAGTAGAATTAGAAATGAAAAAGGAGAAGTAACAACTGATGCTGCAGAAATACAAAATATCATGAGAGATCACTACAGGCAACAATATGCCAGTAAAATGGACAACCTGGAAGAAATGGACAAATTCTTAGAAATGCACAATCTTCTGAGACTAAACCAGTAAGAAATAGAAAATATAAACAGATCAATCACAAGAACTGAAATTGAGACTGTGATTAAAAATCTTCCAACAAACAAAAGCCACATGTCTTCACAGGCGAATTCTATCAAACATTTACAGAAGAGCTAACACCTGTCCTTCTGAAACTCTTCCAAAATATAGCACAGAGAGGAACACTCCCAAACTCATTCTACAAGGCCACCATCACTCTGATATGAAAACCAAAGATGTCACAAAGAAAGAAAACTACAGGCCAATATCACTGATGAACATAGATGCAACAATCCTCAACAAAATACTAGCCAACAGAATCTAACAGCACTTTAAAAGGATCATACACCATGATCAAGTGGGGTTTATCCCAGGAATGCAAGGATTCTTCAATATACACAAATCAATCAATGTAATCAATTGTATTAAAAAACTGAAGGAGAAAAACCATATGATCATCTCAATAGATTCAGAAAAAGCTTTCGACAAAATTTAACACCCATTTATGACAAAAACCCTTCAGCAAGTAGGCATAGAGGGAACTTACCGCAACATAATAAAGGCCATATATGACAAACCCACAGCCAACATTGTTCTTAATGGTGAAAAACTGAAAGCATTTCCACTAACATCAGGAACAAGACAAGGTTGTCCACTCTCACCACGATTATTTAACATACTTTTGGAAATTTTAGCCACAACAATCAGAGAAGAAAAAGAAATAAAAGGAATCCATCTTGGAAAAGAAGAAGTGAAATTTTCACTGTTTGCAGATGACATGATACTGTACATAGAGAATCCTAAAGATGCTACAAGAAAACTACCAGAGCTAATCAATGAATTTGGTAATGTAGCAGGATACAAAATTAATGCACAGAAAACTCTTGCATTCCTATACACTAATGATGAAAAATCTGAAAGAGAAATTAAGGGATCACTACCATTTACCAATCCAAAAAAAAGAATAAAATACCTAGGATTAAACCTTCCTAATGACACAAAAGACCTGTATGCAGAAAACTATAAGACACTGATGAAAGAAATTAAAGATGATACAAACAGATGGAGAGATATACCATGTTCCTGGATTGGAAGAATCAATATTGGGAAAATAACTATACTACCCAAAGCAATCTACAGATTGCTTGCAATCCCTATCAAGTTACCAATGGCAATTTTCACAGAACTAGAACAATAAACTTCACAATTTGTATCAAAACACAAAAGACCCCGAATAGCCAAAGCAATCTTGAGAAAGAAAAACTGAGCTGGAGGAATCAGGCTCCCTGACTTTAGACTGGCACAAAAACAGAAATATAGATCTATGGAACAGGATAGAAAGCCCAGAGATAAACCCACACACATGGGGTCACAATCTCTTTGACAAAGGAGGCAAGAATATACAATGGAGAAAAGACAGCCTCTTCAGTAACTAGTTCTGGGAAAACTGGACAGCTATATATAAAAGAATGAAATTAGAACACTTCCTAACACTATACACAAAAATAAACTCAAAATGGATTAAAGACCTAAATGTTAGGTCAGACACTATAAAACTCTTAGAGGAAAACATAGGCAGAACACTCTATGACATAGATCACAGCAAGATCCTTTTTGACCTACCTCTTAGAGAAATGGAAATAAAAACAAAAATAAATGAACGGGAACTAATGAAACATAAAAGCTTTTGCACAGCAAAGGAAACCATAAACAAGACAAAGAGACAACACTCAGAATGGGAGTAAACATTTGCAAACGAAGCAACTGACAAAGGATTAATCTCCAAAATATACAAGCATCTCAATATTAAGAAAACAAACAACCCCATCCAAAAATGAGCAGAAGACCTAAATAGACATTTCTCCAAAGAAGATACACAGTTTGCTAGTAAACACATGAAAGGATGCTTAGCATCTCTAATCATTAGAGAAATGCAAATCAAATTCACAGAGGTATCACCTCACACCAGTCAGAATGGTCATCATCAAAAATATCTACAAACAATTAATGCTGGAGAGGATGTGGAGAAAAGGGAACACTCTTGCACTGTTGATGGGAATGTAAATTGATATAGCCACTATGGAGAACAGTATGGGGGTTCCTTAAAAAACTAAAATAGAACTACCATATGACCCAGTTATCCCACTACTGGGCATGTACCCTGAGAAAACCATAATTCAAAAGAGACATTTACCTCAATATTCATTGCAGCACTATTTACAGTAGCCCAGGCATGGAAGCAATCTTAAGTGTCCATCGACAGATGAATGGATAAGGAAGATGTGGCACATATATACAATGGAATATTTCTCAGCCATAAAAAGAAATGAAATTGAGTTATTTGTAGTTAGGTAGATGGATCTAGAGACTGTCATACCGAGTGAAGTAAGTCAGGAAGAGAAAAACAAATACTGTATGATAACACATATATATAGAATCTAAAAAAAGAATAGAAAAAATGGTTCTGACGAACCTAGAGGCAGGACACGAATAAAGACGCAGACCTAGAGAACGGACTTGAGGACATAGCGGGGGGAAGGGTATGCTGGGATGAAGTGAGAGAGTAACATTGACATTTATGTGCTACCAAATGTAAAAGAAAGAACTAGTGGGAAGAAGCTGCCTAGCACAGGGAGATCAGCTAGGTGCTTTGTGACCACCTAGAGAGGTGGGAGGGAGGTGCAAGAGGGAGGGGATATGGGTTATATGTATACATATAACTTATTCACTTTGTTATATAGCAGAAGCTAACACAATATTGTAAAGCAATTATACTCCAATAAAGATGTTAAAAATATTTTATATTTTAAGTCATTTTCATTAGGGAAATTTATTGATCTCACTGTTGGAAAATATCAGATGTGTACTTTGTTTGTCTTCATTAGCATGGTCAATCTTTAGATTGTTTTCAATTTCAACATATTTAAGCAATGTGCTGCCTTCTCACTTTACCATATCATGATAGTATGATAATTATTGTCTGTTTAGAGTCTTATGAGGTTCAGATAGACAATATTGGGAAAGTTCAGCATTTGGAAGAAGATTCAGTTTAGTATAATTTTAAAAAATTAATCACAATCCTTATTTTGGATTAGAGGATTGAAGTAGAGGAATGAATCTTAAGACAGAAAGTTAATATCTGTATCATTGATTTTTCTGAAAAACTACATATATAATTTGAAAACATAAAAATGGAATTTAATTGAATGTGATGAATTATTTACCTTCATAAAAATGCTTTTTTTTTGTTTTTTCATTGCAAGAAGTACAGATCTGTATTCAGACTTCAACTGCCATCTCCTTTTCTTTATTGTTTTGATTTATAAAAGTATTCAGAGGTGCTCTGTTAACATTTTTCTTTTTTTTCTTCCAGTTTTATTGAGATATGATTGACTACAGCACTAAGTTTAAGGTGTACAGTATATTCATTTAACTGACTTACATCATGAAATGTATGCCACAATAAGTTTAGTGAACATCCATAATCTCATGTAAATACAAAATAAAAGGAAAAAAAATTCCTTGTGATGAGAACTCTTAAAATTTGCTCTCTTAACTACTTTCATATAAACCACACAGCAGTGTTAACCACAGTCATCATGTTGTACACTACATCCCCCATACTTACTTGTCTTTTCACTGGAAGACCCCCTCCATCCAATTCTCCTTACCCCCAGCCTTCACCTCTGTTAAGCCCAAATATGATCTCGTTTTTCTGTGAGTTTGTTTCATTTGAAGTATAATTGACCTACAACACTATGTTAGTTCCTGCTGCACGACATAGTAATTTGATGTTTCTGTACATTGCAAAATGATCACCACAATAAGTCTAGTTACCGTTTGTCACCATACAAAGATATTACATTATTATTGATTAATTCCTGTTAACTTTTTTTCTTAAACTTTACTTGCAACTCTTATGATCTGCTATTCAACATTATTACCGCCTCTTCACCAAGGGCAAAAACGGAAAACAAAACATATATATTTATGTATATATGTGTGTAGATACATAAATAACACCTAAATGTACATAATACTACCTAAATATAAATATACATACTTTACATCTATACAAAAGAGTAATAATGTTAAGAAATGATCATTGGAGTCAGACTGCTAATATTAGGTTTTTGGTTCCCTTACTTACTAGATTCTTGAGGCCTAGGGCAAATTAGATAACTTGCTTCCTTTAATTTCCTCACATATTAAATGGCAAAATTATTAGCACCAACTTCTCATTATTGTTGTCAGAACTGAATGTTTATATGAGATAATAAATAAAGAGCTCAGTAAATGATAGCTCTTATAATTCATAAATAGGTGACTAGAAGTAGACCTTTACTCTTGAATTTCAATTCAATTAATCCAAAAAACAGCTATGTAGAAGTTCTTGTTTCTTATGTATTTTAATATTGAGGAAAAAATGAGTAGATGTTTTAATATAATATCCTGTTGTCACTATATATTCTTAAATATTAATCCTCCCTGGGAGTTCATAATAGTGATTATAAGACAATAGATAATCATTAATTTTCAGAACTTAGTTGTAATATATACCATTATTTCTGAAAACTAACCTCCTGTTTATTATTGTCACTAAACTCTTACATTTAAAGTGTTCATTCTAATTGGGAGCTCCAGATCTCTGAACTTCATCACTCCTAAATGCAGAAAACTGTCTCTTACACTGAGAGAGATCCTTAAGGCCAAGAAGAGCATCTGCATAGTGACCTTCTTACAGATTACCTGACACACAAAAGGTGGTCAGTTAATATTTGCTAAATGAACTAATGAATAGCTAATTAATTAAGGCACTGTATACATATTGAATTACCAAGATTTTTATATATGTTACAAATGAAGGGATGCTGGGCAAACTTCCAAATATTAGTTGGCCCTCTGTTATGAACCTTTTTTCTAAGACAAGTGAATTCTGCTTAACCATCTAAATGCATTGATCCAAATGTTTCTTTATGCTTCTTCTCAAGAATCAGATGGCATAATTAGAGTACAGATTTTACCCCATTTGACATTGATTCTCCATAGTAACTATTTCTAGAATCCTGTCACCTTCCATAAAGGCAGTGTCAAACAGGAGAGTTTCTGATTAACAGTAGCTCTTGGCTATAATTATTCTAGTATAATATATTATAATTACTAGTCTTCAGTGTGCTGTATATGTGTATGTGTGTGTAACAGGTATGGTGAGGTACAAAGGGATCAGATCTGTGATTATATAAACTTGTTAACTAATGGATTAAAAGACATTGTATTACTACCTCTAAGGGGGTTTCTTAAGAATAATGATTTCTAATATGCAATATTAATGTCTAATATTGTTTCGAGTATGACATTTTACTAAATTAACATTACCCGATTATGGATTTATTGTAAGTCTATTTTCTAAGCATATCAAGGTGTTTCTGTTGTTGACATTTGTTGGTTTCCTAGGAATCAATAAATTTGCTAAGTCTTTGAAACACAAGGGAGGCAAGTAAAACCAGAAGTTTCTTGTGAATATTAATTTGGGGACATGTATTTGATTTTTATCTTTGCATATAAGTAATACTTATCTGGTCATATAGAAGGCAAGATACAGATTTTTGTTTTCCTGAAACTAGCTAACAGTGCAAATAGATTCCACAAATATGTTTTAGAGAGTTTGTTTTGATTTAATAAGACCCTAGTATTTCTATATAAATATGGCCACAATTATTTAATCCTTTTTCCTGGGATATGTGTCCAAAGGAATTTTAGCAGGAAAGAAAATATATATATATATAAAATTGGAATCAGAACAGTGGCCACTCTTCTGGATCACATTCTTACATAGTACAGTTTCTTATCGTTCATCAATCAAAGTTACTTTCCTCTTCTTCCCAGTGTCACAAGGGCACCATCAATCAAAAAAGGATACTTTGTTGAACAGGTGAGTGTCACAAATGACTACTCACTTGAGAAAACCGTTTACCCCATTAGAGACACAAAAGTTCCCATTGTATTTTTCACTAACACCAGGGTTAAAAGAGCAAGACTTTTGATATATCTAAGAGGAGTGAAAATGTTTTATGTCACAAGATTTTGAGACTCATTGACTGTTAGGGTTATGACTTTAGGGTCATACTTTGAGGTCAACAGCAAAGATGGTAAGCAGAACCAATTTTTGGTAATTTGGATTAATTTCTTTATTTCTCTGGCATCCCTGACTCCTGATAAATTATGAAACTTCTATTGCGATTTAGCTAAGACATATTTTGTACTCTCTTTGAAAGAACTTTTGGGAAACTAACATTATTTCTGAATATAAATATACCGTTTGGTGTTACACAATGAAAAATGAAGGAATAACCAGGAACTTCCCTAATGCTGAGTGCTCTTTGTATAAATGTTAAAGTTCTGACCTGACAGTGATTCACTACATGCATGGGCTTCACCTTCTTTGGCTCCACTGGGTCTTTGGATGTTTTCCTGAGGAAAACGTCTAAATCAAACTTTGTCAAAGCTGATTTTGCCCCATATTCCTATGTTGCTGAAATTCCAGATCATGGTTTTTATCCAGTGAAGCTTCACATGAATAGACAATGCTTTGTTTTATTTTATTTGGGGATTAACAGATCTTCTCATTTTGTGATATTCTGTTTCTGTAGGACTTGCTTTCTTCTTTCATTGTATCACTTGTCCTCCAAGAGACCTGTTCTTTTCCAAAATATTTTCCTCTCTTCATAAAATATCACCTTCCCAGGTTACCTTCTCTGGTCCCACTCACTTTGAAGTCCTTTTCTTTGGGTTGTTCTGTAGACATTGATCTGGTCTGTCATATCTCAGACTAGTTGTTGGAAGTTGACACACAGCTTGAGACTCTCTCATTTTGAGGGTGATTATGTGTGTGTTTTGCTTCTGCTAGAATTCCCCTGTCCTATCCTCTTCTCTGCAAGGTCTCTCAGACTGCTTGTTTGTTATAAACTCTGAACCCAGCTCTGCTGATTTCAGGTGTTTCCTTTATGTATGTATACACTGACATTCTCCACTTATATGTGTAAATTGAACTTTAGTGTTTTCTCTCTCCTAATTATGCTATACACATAAGTGTTTCCATTCCATGTTATATGTTTTTTGGAATGGAGGCAGTCAGTATTATCTCATGGGAAAGTGGAAATTTAAAGGGATCTATTTTTTCTTTTTTTTCCAGTGGGAGAAAATACTTGCAATCGATGCAACTGACACGGGGTTAATTCCCAAAATATACAAACAGCTCATACAACTCAATGTGAAACACACACACACACACACACAAATAACACAATCAAAAAGTGGGCAGAAGACCTAGATAGATATAAAGATGGCCAACAGGCACATGAAAAGATGCTCAACGTAGCTAATTATATGAAAGAAAGAGATGTATTAAATTATTACCTTTAGGCCCAAGAATGGTAGTCCAGTTAATCAACTTCATAAATTATTCACCTTTTATTCTGTA
This sequence comes from Stenella coeruleoalba, assembly GCF_951394435.1. NCBI lineage: Eukaryota > Metazoa > Chordata > Mammalia > Artiodactyla > Delphinidae > Stenella > Stenella coeruleoalba. The sequence goes on from NC_137153.1 coordinate 44,892,117, forward strand.
ACCCTCATCTCCTTTACTGCCAAAATATACAAGTCTGAGGCTAAAGAATGGATACCTGTGTGGATTCAGACCTCTTGAAACTTGGCTTCTATGTGAAATAAGCTTATTTGTTGTGTTTATTGCATTAACTCTGGCTCCAACTCTCTATCAGTGGTCCTCAAATTTGATAATGTATCAGAATCAACTCAGAAGATATTTTTAAATGATTTCCAGGAACACAGTCCTAGAGACCTAATTCCATAGGTCTTGAGGGGAGAACATAATTTACTTATTTAATAATTACTATGAGCTCCTTTTGATGTAAATATTTCATAGACCATATGTTGAGCACTGGAGCAAGGAAGATCATTTTTGATACGTTTATCAGAAATGGTGTGAATCATATGGGTGGCTGGGGGAGCGTAACATTCTGGGCATTGGGAAGGGGATTTGAAGTTAGAGTGTCTTAGTACCTTGGAGGCTTAGTGATAAGGCCAGTGGAGGTGGACTTGAGTGTGTGAGGAAGACAAAACTAGAAGATGAGATCAGAAACTTCTCTGGCATTTACAGATCACCATGTGGAAGAAATGGGCCAAAGAGACTGAGAATGTCTGAATAGAACCAAGAGAGAATCACATACAGCTGAAGACAGAATGTCATATGTATCAATTACCTCAAATTCTGCCTAAATGTCAACTAAAATGAGAACTGAGAATTAACCAATTGATTTTGCAGCATGGAGATCATCATTAATATTGACAAGAGCAGTAGTAGAGACAAAAGCCCTTAAATGCAATTGTTTCGAGAGTAGATGTAAAGAAGAAGAAAATGTAAATAGAGAATAAATTAGAAATTTGATTGTTTTAATTAGTTAACACATGTTTTAAGTCCTATAGAAGCACATCAATTAGGAAGTAAATTTAAAAAGACTACATTGAGAAAAGGACATTCTTTTTCTTTTCCTTGAGATTGCTGTTAAAGAAAAAAAAGTTTTTATCTAGGATAAAGTAGATGAAATTGTGAATAGGAATGAGATATTATAACAAAATCATCATCTCCTGTCTCTGCATATATTGGCTTCTTCAATAGTGAGTCAAATGTGAGGCAAGCAATTTGTGTTTTAAATAGTTATAGGGAATGCCTCTTGCAAGAGAAGTTTTTGATAGACAGCTCAGAAATATTCCATGAACCATAGATTTTACTGATACATACTCCCTCTCTTTTTATGTATTCTATTATTTAAAGACAGAGAAGATAAATCCTCTTACAACAGCAGCATTGCCAAAGTAACAATGATAAAATCCTTCTATTATGTGACCCTTCTCAAAAAGCAATTTGTATTTTTCACACCCTGCCAAGCAGGTTCTTGGGAATTTTTAAGTAGTGTCTTTAAGCACACAATTTTTATTTTTTAGGGTAAAAATAGGAGGCTTTACTATAATTTATTGAATGTGAATTGTTCAGCATTTCAAGAGAAAATAATCCTTAATACCAGGTTAAACTGACTTCAAAGGTTCCAGGACACCAAGTTGTTTTAATAGTAGCAGGCATGGTCAGCCTCATGGAACATAATTCTCTTTCTGCTACTCTTAACCTATCTGTGGCCAGGTATAATGGGAAGACTACTGAAGTGTGTTTCAGGAGGCATTGGCAATAAAATCCTGCTGTGCAGGCATGGTTTGCTTTGATCAGGTAATGGGAACTGTTCCTTAATAAGACCTTGAACAGTTTGAAACGACTATTCTTTCCTCCATTAAATTGTCCTGGAACACTTGTGGCAAATATATTGACCATAAGTATAAGGGTTTATCACTGGATCTCAATTCTATTCCATTGATCTATGTCTATCCTTATGGCAATACAAACCTATGTTCATTACTGTAAGTCTGTAGTAAGTTTTTGAGATTAGAAAACAGGAGCCCTGCAACTTTGTTCTTCTTTTTCAAGATTGTTTCAGCTGTTCTGTGTTCTTTGCATTTTTATATGAAGTTAGGGATGGCTTGCCATATCCTGCAATAAATAAGCAAATAAAAAAAAACAGAGAAAACACTTGTATTTTGATAGGAATTGTGTTGGATTTGAAGATAAATTGGCAATTATTGCCATTTAAAAATTCTATTTTCTAATCCACGAACACAAGGTGTCTCTTCATTTATATAAATCTTATTTAGTTTATTCCAACAATGCTTGTAATTTTCAATATGAAAGTCTTGCTCTTTTTTTGTTAAATGTATTCCTAGGTATTTTATTGCTTTAGCTGCTATACAAATGAGATAATTTTCTTAATTCAGTTTTGAATAGTTTATTTCTAGTGCATAGAAATATGATAATTTTGTATATTTATTTTGTATCCTACCATGTTGTTACACTCATGTAACAACAATAGTTTGTTTTAGTCCTTATGATTTTGTACATATATGATCATTTCATCTTCAAATAGAGAGTGTTATAATTCTTACTTTTCCATATAAATGACACATTTATTTTTATTGCCTAATTGTTTTGGCTAGAACCTCCAATAGAATGTTGAATAGTAAGGGCAAGAATGGACATTCTTGTTTTGTTCCTGACTGTAGGGGAAACCCATTCAGTCTTTTTCCATTAAGTATAATGTTAACTGTAGGTTTTTCACAGGTGCATGTTATCCAGTTGAGAAAATTCCCTTATAGTCTTAGCTTGGTGAATTTTCTTTTTGTTGTTTTTTGTTTTTGTTTTTTACAATCAAAACAAGTATTTGTCCTGGTTTTTATTGAATAGCCTTTTTTCCAAGTACAGATTGTCCCAATTAACTTTATTTTCTCTTTAAAGATTTGTATCCTATTTAGTGTCTACAGAACTTTACCCCATTTGTCTTTAGGTTCCCTCTGCCCTTTGATATTCTTTCACATTCTTATTTCCCAAACTTGACAAGTTCTTACTCTTCCGTGTTAACAAATCTGTCCCCTGTGGCGATTACATTTTAGTTCCTGAGAATGTTACTTAAGCTTCTTAACCCAAACCACCGCTACCCACTGAAATAGCTTTCCTTTCTCTGTAATGATAAAAGTAAGACATTTTCTTTATAAACATTACAGTATGCTGAACACTTACTAGTTACTATGTGCCAAGTGTTGAACTAGGTACCTTATAGTTTTTAGTCTGATTTTAATCCTCACAATATGAGGTCAGTGCCATGATGAGCTCCACTGCACAGAGAAAGAGAGGTTAAGCAAAATGTCAAGGTCACAACACTAGGAAGGAGCAGAGCCAGGATTTGAATCCAGATCTCTGTTTCCAAACCCTGGCTCAAACAAAAAATAATTTAAAAAATAAAACAAAACAAACAACAAATACAAAGTCTAGCTCAAGCTGCTGTGTCAAACTATAGTATCCTTCCCAATCTTTCCCCAGTTAGAATCACTGATAACATTGGTTTTATCCTTCTGAAGTTTTTCCCCAGCTTTATTGTTATATAATTGATATATACATTGTATTAGGTTAAGATGTACAACATAGTGATTTTATAAATGTGTAGATTGCAAGATGATTACCACAGTAAGATTACTTAACACTTCCATCACCACACAGTTACAATTTTTTTCTTTCTTATGCTGGGAACTTCTTAAATCTACTCTCTTAGCAACTTTCAGATATACTATATAGTATTGTTAACTACAGTCAGCATGCTGTACTTTACATCCCCAGAATTTATTTTTATCATGAAACGTGTTTTGTCAAATTATTTTCATTGTGTGGATTCAAGTTACTGTCAGTGGCCTGTCATTTCAGCGTGAAGTACTACTTTTAGGGCAGTTCCACTAGTAACGAACTATCTCAGTTTTTATCTATGAGTATCTTAATTTATCCACTTCTGGAGGAGAGTTTAGCTGGATATAGAATTCTTGGTTGATAGTCTTTCCCTTTCAATACTATAAAGATGGTTCTCACTGTCTTCTCACCTCCAAATTTCATAATATTCCTATTGAGGAGGAGTTCTACATGATACATTTTTATTCTCTTGCTGCTTTCACATCTTTCTCTTTGTCTTTGACATTTGTCATTTGACTATGATGTGTCTAGATGTGGATAACTAAATTTACCCTTTTTCAAGTTTTTTGAGCTTCTTTAATGTGTCAATTGACATTTTTCATCAAATTTGGGAAGTTTTTGACCATTATGTCTTCAAATATTTTCTTTCTGCCTCTTTTTATTTTTCTCTGGGACTCTTACTGTGCATATGTTGGTATACTTCATGCTGTCCCACAGGCCTATGAGCCTCTGTTCATTTTTTTCTTTATTAATTTTCTTCTGCCTCCGTTGTATAATTTTGAGCTATCTGTATGTTTGCTGATTTTTTCCTTCTGTCAGATGAAATCTACGGTTGAACCACTCTAGTGAATATATCATTTGGTTATTGCATTTTTGACCACAGAATTTTGTATCATTAACTCTTATAATTTCTTTCTTTTTAATGGTATTGCCTGTATTGTGAGACACTGTTGGCATACCTTCTTTAGACATGGTTTTCTTTAGTTCTTTGGACATGTTTATAAAATTAAATGAAGTTTGTATCTACTAAGTTAAAAATATGAGCCTCCTCAAGGAACATTGTATCTTTTTCCACCCTATGTGTATGTGGCATACTTTCCAATTTCTTTTAATGTCTCATAATTTTTTTGTTGAACATTGGACATTTTAGCTAACATATTATAACAACTCTGGTACCAGATTCCTCAAGTCTCCACCCAACCTCTAAAGTTTGTTGTTACTGTGTTTTTTATCTTTTTCTCTCCATTGTGTCAAATGCTTATTTGTTTAGCAACTCTCCTGAGCTAATTCTATAGGTTCTGTATTTCCTGCAGTGTGTACACACTGAGTTTTTTTTATTAGCTAGTTGTTGTTGCTGTTGTTGCTGCTGCTGTTAAGTTCTTGTGTTTATTTTTAAGCCTGGCTTTCTGTGGGGCACCCCTCTGTCAGTATAATTTAGTGTTCAGCCAATGAGTAGTCAGAAGATTTCTTTAATTATCTTGCCTATGGTTTTTCTATCCTTTGCAAAGGGATTTGTATGAGAAGAATACCTTCAAACTTCAAAACAGTTTACAAGACAGCCTTAACTTTCACTGCCTGCTGGCACAGTGTCTCAAGATCAGACTTCTCCTTTCTCGTGTTTTTCCCGGGCATATACACAGCCTTTCACATATACTGAAACTTTTAGATTCCCACATATATGTTGGACCTTTCCAAGTTCCCTTATCTAGTTCTTCCATATTTCCTTTTAAATTCCTGGCCAGACTACCCCAACTGAATTCACAACTGTAGGCAGCTGAGATGTTGCCAGCAATTTTATTTTGTTTCAGTAATGCTCTGGAAATTGGCTCACCCTACCTTGCTGATCTGAGGTCTGTGTCAAATGAAATGGAGGTCACACTCAAAGAATATAGATTTTCTAAGAAACTGAAAGTTTGGACAAAATATTGACTGTGCCCTGGGAACGATACTTTTAATGGAAACCCAGAAGAGGGCAGTCATCTTCTTAGGCTAAAAGACTGATGGCTTTTCTCTGTTACAACACCACCGAGTGAGAGAGGGAGTGGGTGGGAATAACCTGAAGTTATAATGTCATAGACCTCACTGTCTCACCAAGATTCAGCATTTTCTCTTGGATAAATTTAGTTTATTTTTAGTTCATTCTGTGACACTAGTTAGTTTCCAGAGTTCTGAAAAGGTTAATTTTAGATATTTTGTTTACATTTGTGTTAGTTTTGAGGGAGAACAATTTTATAAGTATACTTCCTTTGTAACTCTGGAAGTCAATTGTGGCTCTGCTCCTTTAATGCCACAGACTACTTCAGCCAACTTCCAGCCTCTTATTAACTATCTCCGTACCCTAACAGAGTCTAGGTGACACAGGCCAGGCTTTCATTTGGTACTCTTGAAGCCCTTTTGCCTCATTTGAAATCAAGGTGATTATCATGCAGTCCCCTGAAGGGTAGATCAACAGATTTCCTTAAAGGGATTTATTTTCTCAATCACTTCAATCTCATTGCTTTCATACCAGTATTGATCAGGATGAACGTGTTTATCCTGTGGCAACATCTTGAAATTTAATGTAATATTTATTTTTATTTTTTTTAATTTACACTGTTAGTTCATTTTAGGTTGGTGCAGTGTTCGTTTCTATATAGAGACTCAGGGACCAGTGTAACAGAGACTCCCCCATAATGTAGCTGTGCTATCTGGTACTTGGAGCATCTTCATGTGCTAGGAGAAGTACATGGAGGTCTCATCACTGCTTTCCCATGCTTCAGGCCAGAAGTGCTTCCTGCCAATTTCTCTCACAGCAAATTGGATAGAATTAGTCACACGGGTTTACTTAGCTCCAAGGGGATTGAGGTTTTTCTTGCCCTCCTTATGACTAGGAAAAAAAAAAAAAAAAGAACCCACAATCTACTACACTACTCTTTAAGCTGAATGCTGGTTAAGTGTTGCAAAAATCAGGTTCAAGCCATTTCCTCTTAGAGTCCTCTGTGGGTAGTCTAGCACTTTACTTTTGAATCGGGGCATACTTGGTATGTATTATTTTATTGTCTACTGGAACCTCAGCTGGAACTAAAGAAGTAAAATCTCATTTTACTTTCTTGCTACACAAAGGAGAATTTTTTATAGTTAGGATATTTTCTTAGATGCCTTTTCACAAATTGTCTCCACAACTGCCAGCAAGAATTGGCACTCTACCCAGTCCTGGTCCAGGAATGAGAGCAGCACTATTTTTTTTCATCTTTTCTTCCAACTGGCTCAGAGAACAAGAAGTTGCACTGATTCATTCTGACAGTCTGTCTGGCAATATCCACCTAAACAAGAAATGGTTTTCAAACATTATTAACAATAACTTTTGCATTGCTTTTCTAAAATTAATGTCTAGCTTTAGATCAGCTATTCTGTCCAATATAGAAAATTTACTTCATAAAGACTGTCCTAGCTGCACAAGATTGCTTAGTCAAACTATACATGGGGCCTCTATCATCCATCGCTCAAAAACGTAATAAACAGAGAGATCTTGTGTTTCTACTACAATCAGCCCTCTGTATCCACGGGTTCTTTATCCATTCACTCAACCAACCACAATCCTAAGTTCGTTGATTCATTGATGTGGAACCCACTGATACAGATGGCTGACTGTACTACACCACTGAATATAAGGGACTAAATATCAACAGATTTTGGTATCCATGCAGGTCCTGGAGCCAATCCCACTGGGATAATGAAGGATGACTGTATATGCTAAGGAGTGAGTTAAGATCTTAGACTTTAATAAGTGTGTGAAACATACATACTTATTATTCTCATGCAATTTCTAGTCTATTAAATATTAGAAAATAATTATACAGTCACCACATTCATTCAGTAACGCAATACATATTTATTTAGTATATTGAACATTTATTAGATGCTAGGTACTGAAATTCCAAAAGCAAATGGGGCATTATCTCTGTCCTTCAGGTTTAAAGGTTATGAAAATTTAATTGATTTATTCACTTCCCTTCATCATAACAAACAAAAGTATATCAGGACTTAATTATACTGCCTAAAATTTCTAATGTAAGTCTGTTTTGCTTCTGCTGAGGTCTGGTAATTGTGCTTCAATGTTAATTTCCCTAGTATAGTCTAGAGGGAACAGAACTTCTGAAATGGAAGAGTAAAGAACTTGATAGATCTTCTTCCCAACCATACAACCATTTAACTAGGGGAAATTATAAAAATATCATGTAACATTTCTAAAAATTTTCCTTAGTGCATATAGAAAATGGAGAAGCATTGGTTCAATAAAGTTTACTGAATCTTGTTAAGAACACAGAGAGTCTGGCATTTGAGCTCTCACCCACTCTCTTCCTCCCCTCCCAGTTTGGTATTATGGATACTCTAGTTTGGATGAGTTATGGCCAAGAGTATCAAGTTGGACTTAACAAGTTGGGTAAACACAGAGTTTACCACTGTGTTACACAGTGAGTTCTACACCCAGATATATCATAGCCAAAATGTTGAAAGCAAACATAAAGAGAAAATCTTGAAAGTAGCGAGAAAAAAACACTTCACTTCCAAGGAGCCCTAATAAGATCAGCAGCTGAATTACCATCAGGAAAACAAAACCAAAAACAATAACAACAGCAACAAAAGTAGCTATAATGCAGTGGGATGATGTATTCAAAGTATTAAAAGTTAAATAAAAAGACTGTCAGTCAAAACTTTTTCCCTGAATAGCCTAACAAAATAGATATTTTCCAAATTATTTTAATATACACAATAATAAAATCACATATTCTAAGATGTTATCCTAATGCCAAATGAAATCTACATTTCCCAACTAAATGCTCTCCACACTCCAGCAGAGCAAAAGAAAACAATGTGATAAAATAGTAAGAACACAGTATTTGCACGTAAAGAACACTACATTTAAATCTAATTTCTGCATTTCATAGCTCTCTTGTAATGTGTAAGAATTATAGTCTCAATATGTCTAAAATAGGAATGATGATACATACATAACAGGGTCATGATAAGAATTAATTATTGTGACACATATGTGGTGCTTAGTACAGGGCAGGTACTCAATAAATGTTTGCTCTAGTAAAGAAAATTACTATTCTTAATATATGATGGACATTTCACTAGCAGTGTTGCACTAGTTCACCTTATTTATTTTGCCTAGAAGCACTGGATAGATAGTGATATCACTCTATTTTAAAGTGGATAAATGGTAGTACAAGTATGTAACAGAACTCATCCAATATCTTACATTTATAGCACATTTTATTTTAAGATTATACTTCCAAATTCTGAGTTCTATGACTTTTGGTTGCTGTTTTCACTGCAGTTTTCCTAATGCCTAAAACCACAACTAGAAGGTGGCTGATAGCAATAAGTATTTCTCGGGTGAATGAAAGCCAATCTTAATCTCATTTCAGACATAACATTGAGTCATGCTGAAATAAGGGGACTGCTAAAAACGTTAATATTCAATAAAACATAACACTTTGTATTATTATTATTTTTAACATCTTTATTGGAGTATAATTGCTTTACAATGGTGTGTTACTTTCTCCTTTATAAAAAAAATGAATCAGTTATACATATACGTATGTCCCCATATCTCTTCCTTCTTGCATCTCCCTCCCTCCTACCCTCTCTATCCCACCCCTCTACGTGGTCACAAAGCACCGAGCTGATCTCCCTGTGCTATGAGGCTGCTTAGCTATCTGTTTTACGTTTGGTAAAACAGATAGCTAAGCAGCCGCAAGCACAGGGAGATAGCTATCTATACCCACTAGCTATCTGTTTTACGTTTGGTAGTGTATATATGTCCATGCCACTCTCTTACTTTGTCCCAGCTTACCCTTCCCCCTTCCCGTATCCTCAAGTCCATTCTCTAGTAGGTCTGCATTTTTATTCCCGTCTTACCCCTAGGTTCTTCATGACCTTTTTTTTTAGATTCCATATACATGTGTGAGCATACGGTATTTGTTTTTCTCTTTCTGACTTACTTCACTCTGAGTGACAGTCTCTAGGTCCATCCACCTCATTAAAAATAACTCAGTTTCATTCCTTTTTATGGCTGAGTAATATTCCATTGTATATATGTGCCACATCTTCTTTATCCATTCATCTGTTAATGGACACTTAGGTTGCTTCCATGCCCTGGCTATTGTAAATAGAGTTGCACTGAACATGTTGGTACATGACTCTTTTTATATTATGGTTTTTTCAGGGTATATGCCCAGTAGTGAGATTGCTGGGTCATATGGTAGTTCTATTTTTAGTTTTTTGAGGTACCTCCATACTGTTCTCCATAGTGGCTATATCAATTTACATTCCCCACCAACAGTGCAAGAGGGGTCCCTTTTCTCCACACCCTCTCCAGCATTTATTGTTTCTAGATTTTTTCATCATGGCCATTCTGACAGGTGTGAGATGATACCTCATTGTAGTTTTGATTTGCATTTCTCTAATGATTAATGATGTTGAGCATTCTTTCATGTGTTTACTAGCAAACTGTATATCTTCTTTGGAGAAATGTCTATTTAGGTCTTCTGCCCATTTTTGGACTGGGTTGTTTGTTTTTTTGATATTGAGCTGCACGAGCGGCTTGTAAGTTTTGGAGATTAATCCTTTGTCAGTAGCTTCATTTGCAAAGGTTTACTCCCATTCTGAGGGTTGTCTTTTGGTCTTGTTTATGATTTCCTTTGCTGTGCAAAGGCTTTTAAATTTCATTAGGTCCCACTTGTTTATTTTTATTTCCATTTCTCTAGGAGGTGGGTCAAAAAATATTTGCTGTGATTTATGTCATAGAATGTTCTGCCTATGTTTTCCTCTAAGAGTTTGATAGTGTCTCAACTTACATTTAGGTCTTTAATCCATTTTGATTTTATTTTTGTGTACGGTGTTAGGGAGTGTTCTAATTTCATTCTTTTACATGTAGCTCTCCAGTTTTCCCAGCACCACTTATTGAAGAGGCTGTCTTTTCTCCATTGTATATTCTTGCCTCCTTTATCAAAGATAAGGTGACCATATGTGCATGGGTTTATCTATGGGCTTTCTATCCTGTTCCATTGACCTATATTTCTGTTTTTGTGCCAGTATCATACTGTCTTGATTATTGTAGCTTTGTAGTATAGTCTGAAGTCAGGGAGCCTGATTCCTCCATCTCCGTTTTTCATTCTCAAGATTGCTTTGGCTATTCGGGGTCTTTTGTGTTTCCATACAAATAGTGAAATTTTTTGTTCTAGTTCTGTGAAAAATGCCAGTGGTAGTTTCATAGGGATTGCATTGAATCTGTAGATTGCTTTGGGTAGTAGAGTCATTTTCACAATGTTGATTCTTCCACACCAAGAACATGGTATATCTCTCCATCTATTTATATCATCTTTAATTTCTTTCTTCAGTGTCATAATTTTCTGCATACAGGTCTTTTGTCTCCTTAGGTAGGTTTATTCCTAAATATTTTATTCTTTTTGTTGCAAAGGTAAATGGGAGTGTTTTCTTAATTTCACTTTAAGATTTTTCATCATTATTGTATAGGAATGCAAGAGATTTCTGTGCATTAATTTTGTATCCTGTTACTTTATCAAATTCATTGTTTAGCTCTACTAGTTTTCTGGTAGCATCTTTAGGATTCTCTATGTGTAGTATCATGTCACCTTCAAACAGTGACAGCTTTACTTCTTCGTTTCCAATTTGGATTCCTTTTATTTCTTTTTCTTCTCTGATTTGTGTGGCTAAAACTTCCAAAACTATGTTGAATAATAGTGGCGAGAGTGGGCAACCTTGTCTTGTTCCTGATCTTAGTGGAAATGGTTTCAATTTTTCACCATTGTGGACGATGTTGGCTGTGGGTTTGTCATATATGGCCTTTATTATGTTGAGGAACGTTTCCTCTATGCCTACTTCCTGGAGGGTTTTTATCATAAATGGGTGTTGAATTTTGTCAAAAGCTTTCTCTGCATCTATTGAGATGATCATGTTTTTCACCTCAGTTTGTTAAGAATGGTTTATCACGTTGATTGACTTACGTATATTGAAGAATCCTTGCATTACTGGGTTAAACTCCACTTGATCAGAGTGTATGATCCTTTTAATGTGCTGTTGGATTCTATTTGCTAGTATTTTCTTGAGGATTTTTGCATCTGTGTTCATCAGTGATATTGGCCTGTAGTTTTCTTTCTTTTTAAAATCTTTGTCTGGTTTTTGTATCACGGTGATGGTGGCCTCGTAGGATGAGTTTGGGAGTGTTCCTCCCTCTGCTATATTTTGGAAGAGTTTGAGAAGGATAGGTGTTAGCTCTTCTCTAAATGTTTGATAGAATTGACCTGTGAAGCCATGTGGTCCTGGACTTTTGTTTGTTGGAAGATTTTTAATCACAGTTTCAATTTCAGTGCTTCTTATTGGTCTGTTCATATTTTGTATTTCTTCCTGATTCAGTCTTGGCAGGTTGTGCATTTCTAAGAATTTGTCCATTTCTTCCAGGTTGTCCATTTTATTGGCATAGAGTTGCTTGTAGTAATCTCTCATTATCCTTTGTATTTATGCAGTGTCAGTTGTTACTTCTCCTTTTTCATTTCCAGTTCTATTGATTTGAGTCTTCTCCCTTTTTTTCTTGATAAGTCTGGCTAATGGTTTATCAATTTTGTTTATCTCCTCAAAGAACCAGCTTTTAGTTTTATTGATCTTTGCTCTCGTTTCCTCCATTTCTTTTTCATTTATTTCTGATCTGATCTTTATGATTTCTTTCCTTCTGCTAACTTTGGGGTTTCTTTGTTTTTCTTTCTCTAATTGCTTTAGGTGTAAGGTTAGGTTGTTTATTTTAAATGTTTCTTGTTTCTTAAGGTAGGATTGTATTGCTATAAACTTCCCTCTTAGAACTGCTTTTGCTGCATCCCATAGGTTTTGGGTCATCGTGTTTTCATTGTCATTTGTTTCTAGGTATTTTTCCATTTCCTTTTTGATTTCTTCAGTGATCTCTTGGTTATTAAGTAGTGTGTTGTTTAGCCTCCATGTGTTTGTATTTCTTACAGATTTTTTCCTGTAATTTATATCTAGTCTCATAGCATTGTGGTAGGAAAAGATACTTGATATGATTTCAATTTTCTTAAATTTACCAGGGCTTGATTTGTGACCCAAGATATGATCTATCACATGTTCCATGAGCACTTGAGAAAAATGTGTATTCTGTTGTTTTTGGATGGAATGTCCTATAAATATCAATTAAATCCATCTTGTTTAATGTATCATTTTAAGCTTGTGTTTCCTTACTTATTTTCATTTTGGATGATCTGTCCATTGGTGAAAGTGGGGTGTTGAAGTCCCCTACTATGATTGTGTTACTCTCGATTTCCCCTTTTATGGCTGTTAGCATTTGCCTTATATATTGAGGTGCTCCTACGTTGCATGCATTTATATTTACAATTGTTATATCTTCTTCTTGGATTGATCCCTTGATCATTATGTAGTGTCCTTCTTTGTCTGTTGTAATAATCTTTGTTTTAAAGTCTATTTTGTCTGATATGAGAATTGCTACTCCAGCTTTCTTTTGATTTCCTTTTGCATGGAATATCTTTTTCCATCCCCTCACTTTCAGTGTGTATGTGTCCCTAAATTTGAAGGGGTCTCTTGTAGATAGCATATATATGGGTCTTGTTTTTGTATCCATTCAGCCAATCTATATCTTTAGGTTGGAGCATTTAATCCATTTACATTTAAGGTAATTATCCATATGTATGTTCGTATTACCATTTTCTTAATTGTTTTGTGTTTGGTATTGTGGGTCTTTTACTTCTCTTGTGTTTTCTGCCTAGAGAAATTCCTTTAGCATTTGTTGCAGAGCTGGTTTGGAGTTGCTGAATTCTCTTAGCTTTTGCTTGTTTGTAAAAGTTTCAATTTCTCTGTCAAATCTGAAAGAGATCCTTGCTGGGTAAAGTAATCTTGTTTGTAGGTTTTTCTCCTTCATCACTTTAAAAATGTCCTGCTACTCCCTTCTGGCTTGCACAGTTTCTGCTGCAAGATAAGCTGTTAACCTTATGGGGATTCCCTTATGTGTTATTTGTTGGTTTTCCCTTGTTGCTTTTAATATTTTGTCTTTGTATTTAATTTTTGATAGTTTGATTAATATGTGTCTTGCCATGTTTCTCCTTGGATTTATCCTGTATGGGACTCTCTGTGCTTCATGGGCTTGACTATTTCCTTTCTGTTATTAGGGAATTTTTCAACTATAATCTCTCCAAATATTTTCTCAGTCCCTTTCTTTTTCTCTTCTTCTTCTGGGACCCCTATCATTTGAATGTTGATGCATTTAATGTTTTCCCAGAAGTCTCTTAGACTGTCCTCAATTCTTTTCATTCTTTTTTCTTTATTCTGCTCTGAAGTAGTTATTTCCACTATTTTATCTTCCAGGTCACTTATCCATTCTTCTGTGTCAGTTATTCTGCTATTGATCTCTTCTAGAGAATTTTAAATTTCATTTATTGTGTTGTTCATCACTGTTTGTTTGCTCTTTAGTTCTTCTAGGTCCTTGTTAATTGTTTCTTGTATTTTCTCCATTCTATTTTCAGGATTTTTGGATCATCTTTACTATCATTATTCTCAATTCTTTTTCAGGTAGACTGTGTATTTGCTCTTTTTTTGTTAGGTCTGGTGGGTTTTTGCCTTGCTCCTTCATCTGCTGTGTCTTTCTCTGTCTTCTCATTTTGCTTAACTTACTTGTTTGGGGTCTCCTTTTCGTAGGCTGCAGGTTCATAGTTCCCGTGTTTTTGGTATCTGTCCCTAGTGGCTAAGGTTGGTTCAGTGGTTTGTGTAAGCTTCCTGGTGGAGGGGACTAGTGCCTGTGTTCTGGTGGATGAGGCTGGATCTTATCTTTCTGTTGGGCAGGTCCATGTCTGGTGGTATGTTTTGGGGTGTCTGTGGCCTTATTATGATTTTAGGTAGCCTCTGTGCTAATGCATGGGGTTGTGTTTCTGTCTTGCTAGTTGTTTGCCATAGGGTGTCCAGCACTGTAGCTTGCTGGTCGTTGAGTGCAGCTGTGTCTTGGTTTTGAGATGGAGATGTCTGGGAGATTTTCGCCGTTTGATATTACGTGGAGCTGGGAGGTCTCTTGTGGACCAGTGTCCTGAACTTGGCTCTCCCACTTTAGTGGCACAGCCCTGATGCCTGGCTGGAGCACCAAGAACCTGTCTTCCACACAGAAAAAGAGAAAAAGGGAAATATATATATATATATATATATATATATATATATATATATATATAAATATATATATATATATATAAAATTGATACATATACATCTATATGATATATATATATATATATATATATATCAATATATATTATATATATATATATCGTTACTCCCAAAGTCCACCTCCTCAATTTGGGATGATTTGCTGTCTCTTCAGGTATTCCACAGATGCAGGCTACATCAAGTTGATTGTGGAGATTTAATCTCCCTGCTCCTGAGGCTGGTGGTAGAAATTTCCCTTTCTTGTCTTTGTTTGCTCAGCTCCTGGGGTTCAGCTTTGGATTTGGACCCGCCTCTGCGTGTAGGTCGCCTGAGGGCGTCTGTTCTTTGCTCAGACAGGATGGGGTTAAAGGAGCAGCCTATTCTGGGGCTCTGGCTCATTCAATCCGGTGTACAGAGGGGTACGGATGCAGGGTGAGCCGGCGGTGGCAGAGGCCGGCGTGACATTGCACCAGCTTGAGGTGTGCCGTTCGTTCTCCCGGGTAAGTTGTCCCTGGATCCCGGGACCCTGGCAGTGGCTGGCTGCACAGGCTCCCCGGAAGGGGGCTGTGGATAGTGACCTGTGCTCGCACACAGGCTTCTTGATGGCTGTTGCAGCAGCCTTAGCGTCCCATGCCCGTCTCGCGGGTCCACGTTGATAGCCACGGCTCGCACCCGTCTCTGGATCTCCTTTAAGTGGTGCTGTTAATCCCCTCTCCTTGCGCACCAGGAAACAAAGAGGCAAGAAAAAGTCTCTTGTCTCTTCGGCAGCTACAGACTTTTTCCCGGACTCCCTTTCGTATAGCTGTGGCGCACTAGGCCCTTTCAGGCTGTGTTCACGCCGCCAACCCCAGTCTTCTCCCTGGGATCCGACCGAAGCCCGAGCCTCAGTTCCCAGCCCCCGCCCGCCCCGGCGGGTGAGCAGACAAGCCTCTCGGGCTGGTGAGTGCTGGTCGGCACCAATCCTCTGTGCGGGAATCTCTCCGCTTTGCCCTCCACGCCCCTGTTGCTGTGCTCTCCTCTGTGGCCCCGAAGCTTTCCCCCTCCGCCACCCGCAGTCTCTGCCCGCGAAGGGGCTTCCTAGTGTGTGGAAGCTTTTCCTCCTTCACAACTCCCTCCCACTGGTGCAGGTCCCGTCCCTATTCTTTTGTCTCTGTTTTTTCTTTTGTTCTTTTTCCCTACCCAGGTACGTGGGGAGTTTCTTGTCTTTGGGAGGTCTGAGGTCTTCTGCCAGCTTTCAGTAGGTGTTCTGTAGGAGTTGTTCCACGTGCAGATGTATTTCTGATGTATTTGTGGGGAGGAAGGTGATCTCCGCGTCTTACTCTTCCGCCATCTTGAAGCTCTTGTTGACTCTGTATTATTTAAATTAACAGAAAATATTAGGAGGCTCATGTATTCTTTTAAAATTTTGTCATAATATTCCAAAGTCAATATTCCAAAAAGTTAGTCTTCCTACAGTCAAGGTGAAAACAAAATCTAGCTATTCTGGATTTTTACCTGGTTTCTCCCAAACAGTAGTTTACTAGATCTCTGACCATCATAAATTTAGCTGTATAAACTCCCAAAATAATCTCACAGAACTCAACATATGGACAATATGTGATACCCACCATATGAAAATGTGAGATGTAGGGTATATTATATGTAAACAATCATTATTTAGTTAAAATTGGACATTTCCCAATGACTCACATCAGTGTCATTCATTACTCCCTGTTCCCACTCCCACAGATGATCAGGAAGTTCAGGAGCTCACATATTAGTCAATAAAATTCTTCAGATCATAAATCTAATTTTATCTGATTCACAAAGTTTCAACACTCAGGGGATTTTGACAAAGGCTTGATTGCCAGTTCTTGACTACAGTAAAAGGAGATGATGCTTTAAGGTATTTCTTTATTCTGTTATCTTAGGTAGGTCTTAAAGTCTGGAGATAAAAGCAAATTTGTTGTAAAATTTGACACGTAAAAATTGAATCACTGGAATCCTTCTATATCATGACTCAGCAGTAGAATATAAATCAGTATAAGTCAACTAATTAGGCTGAAGTTTTTGCTGTGACTCCAAGCTGCTCATAAAATATCCACTTCCTTTTATTACTGGGCACCCAGAAATACATTTCTTTGACTGTGGTCCAGTTGGGTGAGACCATGTGACCGTGTTTTTGCTAATAAAATAGAATTACATGTGGCATTTCCAGACCAGGACGTTATGAAGCAAGTGGCCACTCTGCATTTTCTTCTTCGGCTGGTGGCATGCAGGAAACACGAGAGTCATGGGGATACCAGAGTCATGAATGTCCTTTTAGCACCTTGTAGCAGCAAGCTGACCCCCAATCATATATGTTAATATTCATGGATAAATGGTCAAGCATAAAAATTCTAGTATGTTTGAGCCATTACATATTTTGGGATCTATTTATGGCTGACATCCTTTCATCACAAACCAAGTATATATTAGTAAGTATAGCAATAATTAATGCAAGCCACTTTAATAATTGAAGTTAAAGGAATTTTATTTATCCACAGATTCCTAGAGTTAGTTTAGGGCCTACTTTTAAGCGTTGCATCAACACCAGGGATAAAATAATAAATAATGCTTGGTACCACCTGGTAGAAAATCATATTTGACTCCTTGAATACTCCCTGAATAAGTAAAACATCCGTGTTTATATTTGGAATGCACAATACATGATAAGCTTTTATATTTTCAATCGACAGCAGAATATTTATTGTAATATTTATGTTGCAAAACTAAGTGTTACAAATTGTTTTTATTTCTGACTCTTAACTCACCAGTCTAGAAAATAAATAAGTCTGGATTGAAATATACAGAACTGGATGGATGGCAGGAGGAAGAAAATCCAGAGTTCAAGTTTATGCTGTAGGAACAAAGAGTATTCTACGTAAATATTTTTACTTGAAAACAAAACATCATATAATGTAGTGAAAATACATGTATTGAATGAAATATGAAATATTTAGCAATAGTAGCTTTTAAACATTTCTGGTTTTAGTATAAATGGTGAAACCACTTTGAAAAACTGTTTTTCAATTTCTCATATATTTTAACACACACCTATTCTAACTACTTTTCTACTCCTAAATATATATCTAAAAAGAATGCTTAAGTCCGTAAAGCATTTTATACAAGAACATTTATAACAGTTTTATTCTTCATACCCAAACCAATAAAAAGTCCACATATTTTTCAGCGGGGAAGTAAATGAATTGTGATATATCAGTATAGTGCAGTACTACATAGCAATCATGATAAACAAACTTCTGATACAAGTGACAGTGCAAATATGTCCCAAAAATATATTGAGTGGAATAAGGTAGAAACAAAGGAACGCAAATTTTGTGGATTCGTTAACATGTAACCTGAGAACTGAACAAATGAATTTATATTAAACAAGACGAACAAGATTACCTCTGTGAGGGGGGCATTGACTAAGAAAAGGCATGAGGAAACTACCTAGGGGTATGAAAATGCTCATTATCTTGATTTAATTAGAGGTCATCTAAGCATGTGAATATAAACAAAGTAAAAACATTTAATTAAAAATCATAATTAAAATATTTTTGAATACATGGTAACACCTCTTCAATTGAAATACTTAAGTCTCAGATTCATTTTATCACTTATTTATTCTCTCAATAGACATTAAATAATTATTAAGAATTTACTGTGTACCAACCAAACTCAATGGTGGGAATTTTTAAATTTTTTTTTTTTTAAACATTTATTGGAGTATAGTTGATTTATAATGTTGTGTTATTTTCAGGTGTAGAGCAAAGTGAATCTGTTGTATAAATACATATATCCACTCTCTTTTAGATTCTTTTCCCATATAGGACATTACAGAGTACTGAGTAGAGTTCCCCGTGCTATACAGTATATTATCTATTTTATATATATAGAGAGAGAGATAACTAATAACTGTATATGTCAGTCCCAATGGTGGGAATTTGAAGTGAGTAAGATATTAACTCTGCCTTTAAGAATCTCCCAGTCTAGTAAAGAAAATGAACACAAGAATCCATAATATATGATTAAATCCTTTCTGTATCAACAGTTATTTAATTGCATGTTGTATATTGTATATGAGATATATGATTATTGCGGGAATGCAATGGAAAAAGCAAGGAAGCATACCTAAAAGATGGCATCTTCAGTCTTACATTAATGTAATTACCACTACGTAAAATGCCTCCCCCCGCCCAAAGCACAAATAAGAGAAAGCAATTTGGCTAAGCAATCATGTGCTTATTAGTTCGGTTCCCTTAGTCCTAACTGGTAGACTCAAAATTAACCACAGGGCTCCCCTGGTGGCGTAATGGTTGAGAGTCCGCCTGCCAATGCAGGGGACACGGGCTCGTGCCCCGGTCCGGGAAGATCCCACGTGCCGCAGAGCGGCTGGGCCTGTGAGCCATGGCCACTGAGCCTGCGCGTCCGGAGCCTGTGCTCCGCAACGGGAGAGGCCACAACAGTGAGAGGCCCACGTACCGCAAAAAAAAAAAAAATAAAATAACCCCATTTAATTCTAACTCCAGCCACCAGGAAAAGATGGGTTGCTATAGAATGGCAATTAATGAAATCCCTTTTTTAGACATATAATCCCAAATTCTTCATTGGAAAGACTAAAATGACATATAGGAAAAAAATCCCAAGGTGAGTTAGAACCAGAAAATTTAAGAGAAACTTGCAAAGAGAGTATCTAAAAATTTGGCATAACTTTTATACCTTGAGAAGATTTTCCTTCCTGGAAAAAAGAAGGAAGGTTTATTTCTTGCCATTGTATTCCTTCCTTCCAGTCTGAAACATAAGGCCCATCTTGAAATTTTCTTCTTCCCTACCCACTACTAAAAGCACCCAGATAGTCTATTCCCCTCTTGTTAAAGTGGACTTCTCCCATAGATTTTGCTTTCATTTAGTGATTTTCAACTCCAGTAGAAGTTCCCTCATACTGAGTTACAGTGAAAGCTGGCTGGGTGCAAGCTGGGATCTTTCATGGGTCCTTTCCAGCCTACCTATGATTAATGTGTAATATTTTCAGTTTCTTTCTCAGAGAGTAGTTTTAATGCTATATTGTTCTGAAATAAAATAAGAATATGTTGTTTATGCAAACTATAAGCTCCCTGTCCTTAATTACAGCATCAGTAACTTCCATGAAAAGTCATTGAGCTTAGAGTTCTAGCAGAGTAAGGGTTAGGCTTTATTTTGAAATTTCTTACTTAAAAGTCCAAAGCATTAAATTGCATGGTTATAAACTCACAGCTCAAATAAAAAATCAAGTCATGCAAGGCGAATACTATTCCTGTAAAAAAGTCACATAAATAGGGAAAAGCTGAATCGAGTGGAAAGCTTGACAAATATGTAAATATGCTAACAAAAGCTATTTTCTTACCAAAGCCAGATTGGTGCCTCCTGTCCTTATAAAACAAATCATATTACTGCCTAGAAATCTCAAGCTTTGTAAAAACGTGTGGTTAAAGAAAGAATGATCTAGGCAAATGCACATGATGTAACATATGCTGAATTTTACCTAGTGATAAAAATTGAAAAATGTAAAATCAAACAACGGTGGATTTGAAAGAGTCTTTAGAAACTGCCGAGTAGGTTATGTTTGTATTACCATCACCAAATGAACCAAGAACACCAGATTCGGCACAAACCGCTGCTCATTCTCCCACCAGAAACATTCAGAGGCATACACATCTACAACTGGCCAGGAAACAATCCATGTAAAGGAGCGCATGAGTGATGGAGCTTATACACAGCACCAAGAAAGGACTAATCTCTCAAGCTGTTCTTTCAGAAGAGGATGTGATTAGCACATGACACTGGGGGTGGGGATGGGGAAGTGGATCACAACTCTAGTCACTAGATCCTGTCTTTAGGACCTTACTGTGGGAATAAAACCCTCAGCCGCAGGTGTTTGTTTTACATTTTTTAAAAAAAAAAATATTGAAGTATACTTGATTTACAATACTGTGTTAGTTTCTGGTGTACAGCAAAGTGATTCAGCCATATATATGTACCACATCTGCTTTAACCGTTCATATGTTGATGGACACTTAGATTGCTTCCACGTCTTGAATTTTACCTCTTTCTTAAACAGAAAGCACTCAGTTTTCACCCACCATCCACATATGCAGGCTTATCTCCTGGCTTTGGGTAGGAGGGTGGTGTCATTTTAAAAAACAAATTTTAAATAAATTTATTTATTTACTTATTTATTTATGGCTGAGTTGGGTCTTTGTTGCTGCACGTAGGCTTTCTCTAGTTGGAGCGAGCGGGGGCTACTCTTCGTTGCCGTGCGCGGGGTTCTCATTGCGGTGGCTTCTCTTGTTGTGGAGCACGGGCTCTAGGCGAGTGAGATTCAGTAGTTGTGGCTTGCAGGCTCTAGAGCACAGGCTCAGTAGTTGTGGCGCACAGGCTTGGTTGATCCGTGGCATGTGGGCTCTTCCCGGACCAGGGCTCGAACCCATGTCCCCTGCATTGGCAGGCATATTCTTAACCACTGCACCACCAGGGAAGCCCCAAGGGTGGTGTCATTTTAATAGGTATGGGTGCATTCATGGGAGGATTTGCGTGAGGTATTGCGGGGGGGGGGTGGGGTGGGGGTGGGGGGGTTGTTTTTCCATTTGTTGTCTGTTTCTCTAGAACTGAAGAAAGTTGTTCCAATGAGTTTTCAATGTCTTTTTCCTAATACAAAAGAAAAAACAGGTAATATCTCACTGGAGTAGAATTGATTGATTCTGGAGTAGAATTGATTGATTTAATTTGAAAGAAAGCCCTCAAATGTAAAATTGAGGGCTTTCTTTCAAATTAAATACTTTGTTTATCCTGGGAAAGCTTCTGTCATTTGGCAGCATGGAACAAAGTGATAGGCCCTGGGATGGAAGTGAGGTCTCCAGGAATTCTCTCATCTTTTCCAATCTTATCTAGACAAAGTGCTTCCTTTTATTTTAGCAGTCTCAGAGAAGGAATAGGTGGAAGTGCCCATTTGGCCTTTTTCAAATAAACATACAACATAATATAACTCATAAATATAAAAAGCAAAGTTTGTGTCCTTGCCGATAACCTTATCTTTGTTATCAAATGTTACCTTATCAAATTAACATTAAATAAAAATCTTTCACTGAGGCATCAAATCTCCTCCATTTATTTTCTTGTCTCAGGAGCCTTTCTATATTCTCTTCCTTCAACTCTCTGCCGAAAGATTTCACTTCCAGAGAAAACATAAATTTATATTGCAGCAGTGAAATGCTGCTGTAATGCAGGCTGTCAATTTGTCATGATAGGCCAACGTTCTTCTTATAATGTGTTAGTAAAACTGAACATCAAATAGTTACTTTTCCTATGTGCAGTCCAGTAGAAATTATAAACTCTTTCACTTACTTTCACTATAAGGATTACCTGTATTTCTTCAGTATTCCTTATATGATGTTTAGTCTTTCGTGACTTTAATATTTTATCTTCACAGTTTTAGATGTTTTCGTCTGTGAAAGAAGGAGTTTCCTGATAAGCTACAGATTCATCTCTATCTTCTCGTGTACTTAATAAATAGACAATATTTTAAAATAGTTTAAAATTAAACATGAACAGTAATCACTCTGACTTCTCAGGATGTATGTTCATGTTCAAAATCTATTCTTTTTTTTAATCATGTAACTATTTCAAACAGGTTATTTTCATGGAAGTAGCCAGGTGTTTCATTAGTCCCATATACTGAATTTTGATATAACAGGACAATATAATTGGTGATAGTTCCAAATCGTGTGCATAACTATCATACATTAAGTAGGGACAGTACCAGACTTATAGACTTGGTTAGATTTTTTTTGTAAGAAATTCCCCCATGGGTGAGAGAATCATTATATAATAGCTAATTTCTGATGAAACACCAATAAACACTCAAATATATAACTTAAATCATTGATCTCATCAAAGCACTCATACCATTCCCAATTTAACTGTTGATTTTTGCACAAATTGATGTGTATATTATTTTGCTTTTTTTCCCTGGATGAATAGAAAATTCATTACTTCTAAATTTTTAAATGATTAGCATTATATACTACAGTTCACCCTTAGAATCACTTGTCATTGACCCTGCCAATCTCTAAGTAAATTTCTATCCATAAGTAAATTTCCCATTGCCATCCTTTTCCTGTTTATCCAGTACATAGTCAGTAGTCTGTAATTATAAGAAGCACTCTTTTCCAAAAACCCATAGCTCTCTTCCCTTTATTCTTACATTTTCCTAATTTAGCAACACATATCTGTTTTCTCCGTGTCTTTAACCATGCAATTGAGCACTGATGCAGAAAATTCCACCACTCCAAAAATTGATAATGAGAGTCAAGAGTCACAAATGCACATGAAATCTAACAGGCACACAAAAGTGTCTGCCCATCCTACTAATAGTAATGTGACTCTCCCAGTTTCAAAGAAGATTGTTTTGCATTTTTTTATATCTAAGTCTCATAGTCACCTTTACTTTCAGCCAATTCTAGCCTTGCAATTTTACTTACGATATAGAAGTCACCAGGTTTAGACTCCCAGATCTTTCTATCAATGATCCCAAGCTTTCCAAGAGCAATTCCATTCTAGTTAAAACATAAGCCCTTTCATTACTTGAGCACCTATCTTTACCATATCTCTCTTTCTACCCTGTGCATTTGGAGGCCAGCAGTTTGCTAGGCACCTTGAATTCAAAGACAAAACACAGTAATTGAGGGGCTGCTAATTTCAGAATCATACTATAAGCTCTGCAACAGAAGAGACAATGGGCTGGTTGTTGAATGAATGAATGAATGAAGACTCCCATGATTAATGAAGGTGTGCATGGTAAGAATTTGCAAAGCTGTTGAAGAAATATGATTGTGCTGCTATAATAGGCATTGTTAATAGATATCTGTTTACCCTTACAGATTAATTATTAATCTTTATTCATTTTTAACAAAAACAAGAGACTTTAATCAATAACATGGTAAATGGAAAATGTTGACATATTTTTGGCTTAATGAGGAGCTACATAAAGAATATAACCATCAGTAAAACCAAGAGCTATCTTTTTTTAATTAGGTATTTACTTTATGTCCATCACTATGCTAAGTGTTTTAGAAGTATTATTAAATCTTTACTCCATTTTGAGTTGGTCACTGTCATTAAAATTAATCATCACACCACCATTTTTTAATTGAAATAGTCGATGCTTAGAGGCAGTGTGCAATTTGCCTAGGATTATTCAGGGCCTTCGAATCAGGAGTCCAAATTATTAACAATCATCCTCTTCCTTCCCTAGTAATAAAATTTGAAAAAAACACTTCCATCACATGGAGAGAGAAGTTTGCATTTTTTGTCATGTAGAAAAGACCTACATTCAGATTAGAAAGTATCTAACAATTACTTTTTTTTTTAATGTCAACAATTGCTATATTCTTAATACATCCAGTGAAAGTCTTAAATACTGCTTTACTATAAATAATCTACTGTCCTAAGACAAAAAGTCCTAAATACAAATGTCTACGTTCAGTTTTTTCACATTGGATAGGTTTCATTTTAGTCTGTTTCGTTTATCTGTTAAATACCTAGGGATCCATGTCTCAGTCAATACCCATATCTGTTCAAAATAAATTAATCTCCTTTAGGTAGATAACCTGATAAAAATGATTTAAGTAGCTCAAACAATTTGGGTTCATTTCCCTTTCCTAGTTTGAATCCTTTAAAATAGGTGCATTTTTTTATTTTGAAATTGAATTACTGATACCTGTTGAGTTGGCTGTAAATGAGCAAGTACTAAAGTCAGGAAAATACACTCTAGCTATGTAGGTAGTCACTTTTTTTTTTTTTAACCTAATATTTGTTCCTTAAAGAATCCTAGTGACTTTTTATCCTGTCTTTCCTTACTGTTTTACTACAAATAATTCACAATTTGTAAAGCCATGTTTCTAAATGAAATATTGCAAACTAAATCTTATTTAAAGTTGTCCACATTTTGTTTGATGTTTGGACTTGTCTTGAAATGAACTCTCTTCAGAAGTAGAAAATATCTTACAGGTGATAAATTGAGATATCCTGGTTTAGTTAGTTGAAACTATGTTAGATGAACTCTTTCCTGGATTCACCTTCTAAATGAAGAAAATTTAATTGCTTAATGTCAAATTACAAAATAGTAATGGATGAAGATTATTTTCTCTTTCACAGTAATTTAAATTTTTTTTAATTGTAAAGATATTATATGAGTAATATTGAAAGAAAGCTTGTCATGAGTTCAGATATAATTAAAGGGAAATAATTTCTGTCCAGTTATGACTTGCTAATAGATTTGCTCGCATGTGTCTTATTTCTGCTGTTTAACACTGGCTGTCAAGGAAAGAATTGTCAACTTGAAACAAAAGCACAAAAACATGCAGAAGTTTTACACATGTACAAATTAAACCTAGGGAATGAATTGTATATTAAAGACTTAATTATGTTAAAGATTAAATTAGCTTTGTGCAGTGACTCACAAAATCTATTTTTATATAGATATAGATAATTTGTTTTAATTAAAATTTGCATTTAAGTTCACTTACTAATTTATTTCCCAAGAAAGTAATTCTCCAGTGAACAGTTGAACTTTGAACGTATTGACTCGTATGTCCCAAACCCTTTCTTATTATAAAAAAATAACTATAAATGAACATCATTGTGAACTGTAATTTTTTTTTTTTTTGGCTGTACTATGTCTTCCTTGCTGCACGTGGGCTTTCTCTAGTTGCGGCGAGCAGGACTACTCTTTGATGAGGTGCGCAGGCTTCTCATTGTGGTGGCTTCTCTTTTTGAAGAGCACAGGCTCTAGAGTGCATGGGCTTCAGTAGTTGTGGCGCATGGGCTTAGTTGCCCCGCAGCATGTGGGATCTTCCTGGACCAGGGATCGAACCCCTGTCCCCTGCGTTGGCAGGTGGATTCTTAACCACTGGACCACCAAGGAAGTCCCTATAATATTCTTTCCTACTTAAATCTTGAAGGTTATACTTTAGAACAAACACAACTCTCTGTAAAATCACACTAGGATAAATTAAATTTATAACACTAATAGTTTGTGTCTTAAAATTTAGCAATATTTTTGAACCTTTAAGCTATCTAAGGATATGAATGAATATAAACACATTTATTATAAATAATGATCATAAGTACATAAGGTTTAGAATTACATGCTTTCTACTGAATTGACTGCCATCACTCACTTGAATTTTGCAGTTGGTTGAGAAATTTTGTTTGAAATAAACTATTTTTGAAGCAAGAAATTTCATTTTCAAGATAACTATATTTACCTTCCTTTACATGTTTTATGAGCAAGATGTGGGTTTCAGGTTTTTCTTTTTTTTGGAAGACACATCTTTGGATGCTCATGTCTATATATACATTTTTTTTCTTCTGTGTAGTCTAGTGAATGGGCAACATAGACGTAGTAACTCTGTGTCCATCCTAAAAGAGAGTTGTTGATTTATCAGTCCATTTAGTAGGCGATTGGGTTAATCTAAATCCTTAGGAATTCTTGAATGAGTTTGGAAACTGGCTTTTTGTAAGAAATGCAAGGTAAATAATTGAGCAAAACCTATTTTAATCTAGAAATAAGTGTTATTGTGTTTATTAAATAATTATTTTTAACAAAAAATAAATCACATGTATCTCCCATACCCATTCCCTACTCACATGAGTTAGTCCTACTGATTTGCTTTCTAAAATCTATTGAATCTCTCCCTTCCTTTTATTTCCACTGTTATTGCCCTAGTTTATGATGCCATCACAAATGTCTCTGTCCATTGTATTTTGTACTGACTTCTTTCTCTAAATTAGAATCTGCTGTCCTCTATTCCACCTCTATTTCATTCTCCATATCATCTTTGGAACAATCTTTTTAAAACACCATTCTTCATTCTTCCTGAGAGAAAAAAAGGGCAAAAATTTGCCCTGGCTTAAGTTCTTTCACAATTGACCTCCTGCTCTGCAATTTCCATACCTGACCTACAAAAGACCATACTCAAATATTTGATATTCCCCAAATATATCCCTGCATGTTTTAATGATTTTTCATGCCTTTCTCCTTTTCCAGAAAAGCCCTTCCCCTGCATGCATATAACAAACACTCTTTCAAACTATTTTTACCTTACATTTCTCTGGAAACCTGTGACTGTTCCCCTAATGGGAGTCTTCTCTGAGCTCCAGCAACCTTTGAGCATACCTCTGCTGTGTTGACTGTGATGTGAAAAGAGGATTTTTTGTCTCATGTCTTCATCCCTGTATCTACAACAAAGTACATGGAAGCTAGAGGGTGATAAGTTTTATTTTAATTACTTTTTATTTGAGTATAGTTGCTTTACAGTGTGTTTTAGTTTCTTGCTGTACAGCAAAGTGAATCAGTCATACATATACAAATATCCACTCTTTTTTTAGAGTTCCTGATAGGTTATAAGTATTGAAAAATATTTGCAGGATGAAAGTTTTTTTTTTTTTTTTTTTTTTTTTTTTTTTTCGGTATGCAAGCCTCTCACTGCTGTGGCCTCTCCCGTTGCGGAGCACAGGCTCTGAATGCACAGCCTCAGTGGCCATGGCTCACGGGCCCAGCCACTCCACGGCATGTGGGATCTTCCCAGACTGGGGCACGAACCCGTGTCCCCTGCGTCAGCAGGTGGACTCTAAACCACTGTGCCACCAGGGAAGCCCAGGATGAAAGATTTTAATGAAACTGTATGTTTACGTATCTTTCTGTTTTATTATTCTGAGTGCATTGAGGGTTGGTGCCAAATCTCATTCACCATTGTCAATAATAAATTTTAAAATAAATGCTGTACTGTTTTCTCAAATTTAAGTAATATATAATTATTTAAATTAGAAGTAAAAATATTCCATTTTCCCAATCCAGTTTTGCTCACCTTCCCTTTCACTTACTCATCATCAGAAAAATTTCTATTAGCAGTTGACATATCATTCTGATTTCTTTGCTGACTATTCAAATATTTAAATGCATACATAAAAAATAAGACATTTGAGTTATTTACAAATGGTTTTTATATATGTGTGTGCATATATACATATGCATATACATATATGTGTGATTCTTTATCTACACATCTGAAACTTGTCTTTTTATTATTATTATTATTTTATTTAATGATACTGGATACCTTTTTCCACTCTAGTTTATACAGATCTACCTCATATTTTTAGTGACTTCCTAGTATTAGATTATTTGGATATGCCATATTGCACTTGTCATGATTGACAGTGAGGATCCAATAGCTTTTTCAATCATTTCTTGAAGATTGTTAGTGTTGGAAGTATATTTGAAAGTTATTTATTTATTTTTTTTAAGAAGATGTTGGGGGTAGGAGTTTATTAATTTATTTTTACTGTGTTGGGTCTTCGTTTCTGTGTGAGGGCTATCTCTAGTTGTGGCAAGTGGGGGCCACTCTTCATCGTGGTGCGCGGGCCTCTCACTATTGCGGCCTCTCTTGTTGTGGAGCACAGGCTCCAGACGTGCAGGCTCAGAGTTGTGGCTCACAGGCCTAGTTGCTCCATGGCATGTGGGATCCTCCCAGACCAGGGCTCGAACCCGTGTCCCCTGCATTAGCAGGCAGATTCTCAACCACTGCGCCACCAGGGAAGCCCTGAAAGTTATTTTTAAAAACACATTTCAGTGTTAGATAGTATCACTTGGCTTCCAAAATGAAAAATTAAATTATTATTCTTTCATATTTTTCTCTCTACCTTCTGTTTATCATGGTGTGTAGTATTTAATTTAATTTGTAGCTATAATCTCTCTGATAATTAATTTTTTATTATTTGATATTTAGCCAACACTTCTTTATTCTTTTCTTTTAAAAAATTTACTTATAGGCTTAATTTCATCACTAAGTACATTAGATAAGAACGTTCCACGAGTACATTCAAGTTTGAAAGGATATCCCCATTATAACAGTCTTCTCCAGGCTTGTTACGATACTTATAGGTTCATACTTTCATCCTCCAGAATTTATCAACATGGTTCAATTGTGTTGGACCTTTGAATAATGCTCAAGTCTGAGGTAGGCTGTTAGACAAACTGGATGACTGAAAAATCTTTCTTTATTCAGATGTGTGCTGAGTTCAAATTTCCTATTTTAAGATTTGACATTTCAGTATGAAGATACACTATTTCTTTCATTTCAGTGAAATTTCTTTTCTTTAAATCTCCCCAACAATTTTTGATTTTAGTTTCATATATTGGATGTTTTACTTTGGGAATTACTTTTATGGCATTTGCCCTTCATATATTTTATTTTTTCCCTTAAATGCCTTAATATGTTTGTTTATATTATATGAGTTTATTATGATATCTGTCTTTTCTCTGTATCAGATACTGAATTTTAAACAATTTCTAATGTGTTCCTGGGCAGTATTGTCAAATCAGCAATTCCAGAAAACTCTAAAAAATGGTAAACTTGGTACCAGATCTCTTGCTTCAGCTCAGGCTTTGTTGTTGTTGCTTTTTCTCTTCCCCAGACTGTAAGCAATATAGCTCCTAATTAAAGTATATCAGTGTAAAATCTCAATTTGCTTGTCTTTCTTTTTTAAGAACTGCTTTGTGGTATACAGGAAGAGGATAGAAACTTACCATTCCAGAATTTCTGTTTCTTCATATGGCCACCCATATTCCAGTTGTTTAAAATACATTGTTTATGGGGTTTTTTGTGGGCTTTTTAAGGTTATTAAGAAATAGAAAGTATTTGATGAAAGTTTATTCCACAAATATTATTTGGATGTTTTCATATGTTTCTTATCTTATTTTTCACGTGTTTATGTTTAACCATATAGAATATGTTTCATGTGTGTGGATCTGTGTATAGGAAAATCCAGAGAATAAAATTTTTAAGACTGCTTAATTAGCCAACTTATGAACTTCTATGGTGTTTTTTTTAATAAATTTTCTTTCAACTAGAAAAGCATATTAAGCACATATAATTCATTCCATCCCTATTTTTTCAATAGTTATACATGTACTTTGTTCTCCTTATCTTACTATATAGGTTAAAAGAGTGATTTTTAAAAGTACATTCTATGAAGCCCATAGGCAAGAAGGTGATGAGGCTTTAGATTCATGCTCTTGTTAAATCCATAGCAGTCTTATGTATTTGTGATTCACCTATTACATTTCTGCAAACAATTTAACAAAAGTATTAAGCTACTGAATTGTTTATTTTTCATAAATAAAAAAGGATCTAAACAGTAGGTTCACAGCAAGCATTCTCTTTTCCATCTATTTAATTTGCGTACCTGTCAGGTGTTTCTATGTATTTTTAAAAATCTTATTCTTGTTTTCTTTCTTACAATAATTTTAATATACAATTATTTTTATTTTGGTTCATGAGCTCTTTTAAATGACCTGAACTCAGTTTAAGAAAAAAGAGAGTACTAAATATTTTTATTACATGTTTATATTAAATTTTAATCAAACACAAATAAAATAAACAATTAAGGATATACAACTGTCTTCCATTCTGAACATATCCCCTTCATGTTTTCCAAATTCAAATTCCAGATCCCTCCTGCTGTTCAGATAAAATTTTTTCCTAATATTTTCTGCTTGGAAAACTAAATTTTCTGTACTGATTATTAATGGAAAACTTATTTTAGTTATAGTTTAGCTATTTGGCTGTGATTAAGTGAAACTAGTACAATCTCACTCAGTAACTACTTTCATATTATCAGATGTGGCTCTTAAAATATGTGGAAACAGGGCTTCCCTGGTGGCTCAGTGGTTGAGAGTCCGCCTGCTGATGCAGGGGACACGGATTCGTGCCCCGGTCTGGGAAGATCCCACATGCCACGGAGTGGCTGGGCCCGTGAGCCGTGGCCGCTGAGCCTGCGCGTCTGGAGCCTGTGCTCCGCAACGGGAGAGGCCACAACAGTGAGAGGCCCGCGTACAGCAAAAAAAAAAAAAAAAAAATTGGAAGTTGGAAACAACTTAGTACATAGTGTTATACATAGCTTGAGTTGGTCAAACAACCATTATGAGGATATGTTTAGTGACTTAATTTCAATATTTCAACTCTGAAATGTGTTAGTTTTCAGCAGTAGATACAGTCCGATATTGGTACATTTTTGACCTAGGTTTTTTGTGTGCTCATTCTGGTGGAATGTTTTCAACATTATGATTTTCTTCACTTATCCTCTGTAATTTTAGAGAAATAAATTGCCTCAGTAGGTTTTATGCGATAGTTTCAATCTCTGCATTATTTGAAAGACTTAATGGTTCACAGAAAATCAGAGATATGTTTTATGTCTCTGACTTTAAAATATCTACTTCATTGGAAGTGAAGCCAGAAACTGAGATCTTATTATATTAGTGACAACAGTAACTGTGATAGTATAATTTAGATTCATTAATGTATTCAGTTATTCAAGACATGTTTTTTTTTTTTTTTTTTTTTTTTTTTTTTGCGGTACGCGGGCCTCTCACTGTTGTGGCCTCTCCCATTGTGGAGCACAGGCTCCGGACGCACAGGCTCAGCGGCCATGGCTCATGGGCCCAGCCGCTCAAGGGCATGTGGGATCTTTCCGGACCGGGGAACGAACCCGTGTCCCCTGCATCAGCAGGCGGACTCTCAGCCACTTCGCTACCAGGGAAGCCCTCAAGACATGTTTATCGAGAGCCTACCATTTTGCCAGGCATTTGAGACAGAGCAGTGAACAAGTGGATGATCACACATATCCTGCTATAATGGAGATTGTATTTTAGAAATGAATACAAACTCTGTGTGTGTGTGTGTGTGTGTGTGTGTGTGCACGCACACGTGTGTGTGTGGACACACTGTGTACTTGTACTGGGTAGGTGAGAGAATAAGTGCTATAGGAAGAAAAATGAAGTAGGAAAGTGAAGAGTGTGTATTTGCAGAGGGGGGATCATTTTTTAAATAGGTTGTTTAGGGAGAGCTCACTGAAAAATCTGTGGTGAAATAGAAATGAACAACAAGAGTGAGTGAACAATGAAGGTACATGGTAGAAATTCCAGCCAAAGTGAAGAGTCAGCTCAAAGACAATTGTGTTGCAATGCATTGGGGAAATGACTTGGAAGTCCCTAAAATGTAACTGAGAAAGTAAAGAAATAAATAATAGGTTCATTCAAAGAGGTAACGAGGGACCACATTGTGTGAATCTTGAAAAAAGAGCAGTGGCATAATATGACTCATGCTTTGAAAGGATAATTTTGTTGCTATGGTATAAATGGACTAATAAAGACAAGAACAGAATTAAGGAGATGAATTAGAAGATTATTATAATAATCCAGATAAGAATGATAATGATTAGATCAGCTCTGTTGTGACAGTGTTATTGAGAAGTCTTTGGATTCTATATAAAGTTAGAGCAAGAAGAATTTTCTGAGAGATTAGATATGAGATTGCTGAGAAAGCAGGGGATCAAAGATGATTACAAAAATATTTTGACAAGAGTAACTGAGATCTGTAAGAACTTCAAGAGAAGAAGGTTTCTAGGTCTCATTTGTTAATTTTTGCTTTTATTTCTTTAACTTCAAATTTAAAAGCTTTTGCACAGAAAAGGAAACCATCGATAAAACAGACAATTAATTTAATGGGAGAAAATATTTATAAATAATATGACTGTAGAGGGTTAATATACAAAATATATAAACAATTCATACAACTCAATATCAAAAAAAAAAAAAAGAACCCAATTACAAGGGCAGAATATCTGAATAGACATTTTTCCAAAGAAGATATACAGATGGCCAACAGGTGTATGAAAAACTGCTCAACATTGCCAATCATCAGAAAAATGCAAATCAAAACAATAATGAGATATTGCCTCACACCTGTCAAAATGGCTATCATCAAAATGTCTACAGAAACAAATAGCAGCAAGAATATGGAGAAAAGGGATCCCTGGTACACTATTGGTGGGATTGTAAGTTGGTGTATTTATTATGGAAAACAGTATGGAGGTTCCTCAAAAAACTAAAAATAGAGCTACCATATGATCCAGCAATTCCATTCCTGGGTATATACTCAAAGAAAGCAAAAACACTAATTCAAAACATACATGTACCCACATTTTCATAGCAACATTATCTATAATAGCCAAGATATGAGAGCAACCTAAGTGCACATCAACAGATGAATGAATAAACAAGATGTGAGATATATGTGGAATATTACTCAGCCATAAAAAATGAAATGTTGCCATTTGCAACAAAATGGATGGACCTGCAGGGTATTATGCTAAGTGAAGTAAGACAGAGAAAGACACATACTGTGTGTCATCACATAAAAAAAACTTATTGATACATGCATCATCATGGAAGTGTCAAAAATATTTTAAAAGTGAAAGGAGGCAGACACAAAAGATTACATACTATACTTGACCTTTGAACAATGCAGGGGGTTAGGGATGTTGACCCGTTGACCCTCTACATAATTGAAAATCCATGTACAGCTTTACATTTACCCTCTGTATCTACAGTTCTGCATCCACGAATTCAACCAACTGCAGATTTTGTGGTGCTGTAGTAAATATTTATTGGAATAAAATCTGTGTATAAGTGGACCTGTTCAATTCCATTCCATGTTGTTCAAGGGTCAAATGAATGTGGTCCCATTTTTTTGAAATTCTAGAAAAGGCAAAACTACTGTAAAAGAAAGCAGATTAGTGGTTTCATGAAGCAAGGAGGTGGACCAAGGGAGACGCCTACAAAAAGGCATGAGGGCAGTATTGGGGGCAGTGGAAGTAATCTCTTTCTTGATTGTGGTTGTGGCTACATGACGGTATATATTTGAAAAGACACCATCAGTGGGTTTTTAATGTTTCTAAACTATTTCTCATATGAATTACCCTTGGTCAAAACTACTTTACACTGTATATTTAAAATGGATGAAATTTATTATATGGAAAGTAATCATCACTATAACTGATTAAAATTAAAATAAAAGGCAGTAAAGGGGGCATCCCTGCTGGCGCAGTGGTTGAGAGTCCGCCTGCCGATGCTGGGGACGCGGGTTCGTGCCCCGGTCCGGGAGGATCCCACATGCCGTGGAGCGGCTGGGCCCGTGAGCCATGGCTGCTCAGCCTGCGCATCCGGAGCCTGTGCTCCACAACAGGAGAGGCCACAATAGTGAGAGGCCCACGTACAGCAAAAAAAAAAAAAAAGGCAGTAAAGGATATGATGAGCAAGCTTATGGCATAAATGGCAATTTGCGTAAAATGGGTAAAATCCATAAAAAAACACAATTTCAAAAATAAACTCAGGAGGAATTAGAAAAATCTCAATAATCTAATACCTCTTAAGAAAACTGAATCCAACAGAAAGAACTCTGATCTTAGATACTTCACAAATGAGTTTGCACAAATTACTAAGACAGAAATATTGCTAACCTCACACAAATTCAGAAAGAACAAACAAAGAGGAATATTTGCCAGCTCATTTTATGAGATTGGCATAGTCTTGATACCAAGACTTGACAAAATCTACAGAGAAATAGAAAAATTACAGGATAATTACTAAATAGGCAATCCCATGAATTGAATCAAAAGTCACAAACAAGCAATTAGCCATTCAGAATTTGGCTCACTCAACAAACCTTTAAATACGCTCCATTATAAACTGAGTCAGATACTCTGAGAAAGAGTTGATCAACAGAGGAAATTAAGCCTCGGGATTCCAGGTTCATATAATTCAACAAGTATTCATTGTGTTCTTATTTGAAGGAATTGTGCTGGGATATGCAGAGAGAATAAGATCCATTTTTTGTCTTCAAAGCATTTACACTCTAGTGTGGAGAAAATTCACAAATATAATTCCCATAAGATGTGGTTTTTGTAGTTACCACAATTAAAGCATAATCATGGTTCCAGAGGATCGCTAAAAAGGGAGGAGGTGATTACCTCCAGATTTCCCCTCAAGGGGGAGTCTCATGAAATAAAGAGGGTGTGTAACAGCTGAGAAAGGAAGAGAAGGAGTGTTGAAAGTGTTGCACTTCCCTTGACTTTGCTGACCTGACTCCTTTGCTGTCTATTTCAGTGTCAACATCCCTTCCCTCGTGCATTTTGCCATCATAAGAAAATGTGATTAGTAAGAAAAAGAGCCTGCAATCAGGTGGGGAAAAAAATACTAAAATTAGAGTTGGGATGTAAACCTAAGTCTTTTATTACCATTGGAAAATTGCATTATATTGTACATGACTTAAAATGTCATAGCAATCCAAATCACACAAAATAAACTCTGGACTATTCATTTTACCTAGAAACATTTTTTTCCAATTTAATATTCAGTGGAAAAAGACAAACAAGGAGACAAACACTGAAACCTAATTCGTTGACCCAAAATTTCCCAATTTTTTTCAAGAATTAATGCAACATGGGAGTAGTTACCTATTTGAATAATTTATTAACATAATACTGAACATATTCAGTGCTGACAAAACTGTGTCCATTTCAAACAATGATTAAAAGTACAACTCATGGGCTTCCCTGGTGGCGCAGTGGTTGGGAGTCCGCCCGCCGATGCAGGCGACACAGGTTCATGCCCCGGTCCGGGAAGATCCCACATGGCGCGGAGCGGCTGGGCCCGTGAGCCATGGCCGCTGAGCCTGTGCGTCCGGAGCCCGTGCTCTGCAACGGGAGAGGCCACAACAGTGAGAGGCCCGCGTACCGCAAAAAAAAAAAAAAAAAAGTACAACTCACCTCTCAGCATCTCAGCTGAGTGCATGTGTCAGTTTTTAAAGTCACCAAATTTAGAGCATGATTGCTTGTTTGGGTTAAATAATTCCCCGATATAAAATTATGTTTAGTGTAGTAACATCGTCTGCATTATTCTGATATGTCAGGGGCTTGACAAACTAATTTATGGATTTGAAGATTGAAGAGTTTACTGTAGACAATCTTTTATAACCACATCTCATTAGAGGTGAGGAAATTGAGTAGCAGGAAAATTAAATTACTTTCTCAGAGATGTAGAAATAGTAATATAGCCAGGCTTATATATTCCAATATGGTGTCTTTTCACCACACCTCAGGTTTAGATGTGTACACAGGCCAATATTGTTCTCTCTGTTTTATCATAAACCTATCTGGTTATCCCAGAATCTCCAGGTCATGTCTGTCCTGTACCATCTCTAGACTGGAAGAGAATTATTCCAGAACATTTCTTTATCCCTTTTAAAAGGAAAAAGCAGTCTCAGAGGTCACCAAACCAATTTGGATTGAAATATTTTATGCCTGTTTATTTAAAAGAAACACAATGATAGTTTGTACTTTCTCAAGAATATGTGCGTAATTTTATACATGACTCGTTGGTATAGAGAATGTTAACATGTAATGGTCTTGCTTTTGTGAGGTAAAAGAAAATTTTGGACTTTCAAGGAGTAACCAATACTTGGCCTATCAAATGCATGGAAATATTATTACACTATTCCGTCCTTAGCACTGGCATATATCTCGATCACTGTGGGAACAGATGAAATAACATATGTTAGTTGGACTCTTTAGTGTTTTAGGAAACAGGAACTTCTTTCGTTCAGGGGATGAGGATTAATTGTGAGGCTGTGAAAATTCTGTGGCTTAACCAAGATGTGAATATAACTTATTTATATTAGGGATTAAATAATAGATGTGATGGCCTAACAATATCTTTAGTTTCTCTCATCACTCGTCATCTCCTCTGAAATAGTATCAATTCCTTTTTACTCTCTTGACTTCTTTGATGTATACTTCAGCTTCTGTTAAGATCTGCTTTTCTACCTGTCCCTATAATTTGCTCTAACTTTGCTACATTCTCTATGTGAATTTTACACTTAAAACCCTTGGGACACTGAGGCTGGTTAGAGTATCGCCATATATTTGGGGAACTTTACTTTGCTAGAAACCTTAGTAAAACAAAGATATTATTTCCCTAATCTGTCTTTGGCTGTCTTTAGATAGTATGCTGTTTTTTTGTTTCCAATTCCATGTGGCAAAGATAATGACAAAATTATGACAAAATAAAAATAATTATGGTAATAATAATGATAATAGCTAAATTTTATTAAACGCTTACTATATGATAGCCACATTTCCAAGCACTTTGCATGTTTATGTCCATAACATCTGATGACAAATCTGTGGATTTGGAACCATTATTATGCCCAATTTATGAATTAAACTGTGTGAGTTCAAGTAATTTATACAAGATGACATAAATACTAAGGAATTACTTTTGATTTATTGTTTTTCTTTTAGACAGGAAGTTTGAACACACTATGTATTTGGTGCTTTCCTAGATTTTCAAGTACGTAAGACAAATTAAATCACTGAAAATTAAGTGATATTTAGATGTACTTTATTAGTAGTAGGATGGTACTCTACTGCTTATATTTACTTTCCTAAATTGTTTAACATCTATGACCACACAGCTGTTGAGAACTTCTAATAGAGAAAAACAGGAATAAAATTTGGAGATATAATGTCTATCCATTGCTTTATTTCCTTGGTATCTCTTCTCTTTTCTATATGCAACAGCACTACTTGTACAGAATAATCTATCTACCATCCAGTGTGGTCTTGTTACACTGAAAGTTGCACAGCCACAGTAATCACCTTGTGATCCAGTCCTTGACAATCACATTGTTTCACTGTTTGCAATACTACAATACAAAATGCAAACTTACAGTGAAAATAATAATTTGTTCATTCATTCATTCACTTAGGCAATGTCTCATGCAGCAATGAAGAACAGCAAAATGCCTACACAGATGTGCTCTGAAAGAGACTGTTATTAAAAAACACAAATAATATACACCAGTCAGCCAACTAATAATACATGGGAAACCAAGAAAATGCATATGCACCTTTATTAGTTCTCCACTTAACGATTTGTGAAGCATGAGTACAAAATAATGCAAAGTATAATACCCCTTTCTGATCCTCAATGAAGCATTTCAAGTATCTTTTCCCCTCAAGTTATTGTTTTACCACAAGGAATAATCTTATTTAATTAGTGTTCATTTACAAACGAAAAGTCAGTAACCATTCATGGAACTGGGATTAAAAGAATCCCTAGATTCATTTCCAGAGTACATGATCAAAGAATACTAAGATGGGAAGTTGATAATTCCCCTTCCTGGCAAATGAAACTTTATCACGTGTGGCTCATCCACCACAGGCTCGTATCCTTGAGCCCTTGACAGATTAAATGTTTATTGTCTATAATTGATTAGGTCTGCTTTGAAAATTTAATCTAAATCATCTTCTAATTTGATTTTAGAAATACTGGGTTTTGTTATATTTTTCTTAATTTCAGGCTATGACATATCTAGTTCCCAGTATCATTTTTCCATACCATAGAACTGAATGGAATATATTAAGTGTGGTCCTTTGAATTAGATTAAATTGTATCTTTCCCATTTTTATTATGTTAACCATTTTATAGCAATAACGAAATGGATCTTGTTGTAAAATCATAATCACAGATCTGTCAGATCAGAAATCAATTAATTCTAATTGATAATCTTGATCCCAAACTTGCTGTAGTGTATGGTATATTTTTTGCAAGTATTCTTCCCTCTCATGAAAATCTAGACATAAACCAATGATTACTAAAATCAGTGGCTTTATTTTTCAAAAGAAATGATAAAAAATATGCAGCCTTCATTTACACAGAGCTTTGCATAAGTCAAGCATTCACTGATGTGTTTGCTTTGAAATGAGTTTATTATTTACTCCTATGCCAAAGGGCTTGTCATAAACCCATTTTTCTTCAGCTAAATTTAGGCCACCTCTATGCTTTCCTGGCATCAATACCAATCACTACTGCCAACTCTTGATTGTCTGTGTTAATGAAGCATAATATTAATGCAGATAATCCAAAACAGTGTCAAAATATCAAAAAGAATGCTTTGGAAACCTGCTCCCACAATATTTCTCTCATGGATCCTACTTCATACAGGTGATAATATAAATTAAGCTATTGGGTTGGCCAAAAAAGTTGGTTCCGTAACATCTTATGGAGAAACCCGAACGAGCTTTTTGGCCAACCCAATACATTCCTTTGACATAGATCAATAATGTGTAATATTAGACTAGAAATATTCTGTATATATAACATCCACCATGAAATTAAAGTATTTGCACATATACTTTAAAAAATAAAGCATTAAATTGTGCAATTTCTATATGATAAACCTTGGCATAAAAGATAAACATTTTTGACATGTGCCATAAAAGAAAAAAGAAATTATTTAGACCTGAACTACTTGACATTTTTTGTTTTTTCCAGAAGCACTAAACAGGACTTTTTTCTTTTTTTTCCATGATTTTTTTTAACATCTTTATTGGAGTATAATTGCTTTTCAATGGTATGTTAGTTTCTGCTTTATAACAAAGTGAATCAGTTATACATATACATATGTTCCCATATCTCTTCACTCTTGCATCTCCCTCCCTCCCACCCTCCCTATCCCACTCCTCTAGGTGGTCACAAACCACCTAGCTGATCTCCCTGTGCTATGTGGCTGCTTCCCACTAGCTATTTTACGCTTGGTAGTGTATATATGTCCATGCCACTCTCTCACTTTGTCACAGCTTACCCTTCCCCCTCCCCATATCCTCAAGTCCATGCTTGAGGAGGTCTGTGTCTTTATTCCCGTCTTACCCCTAGGTTCTTCATAAACTTTTTTTTTTTTCCTTAGATTCCATATATATGTGTCAGCATACAGTATTTGTTTTTCTCTTTCTGACTTACTTCACTCTATATGACAGACTCTAGGTCCATCCACCTCACTACAAATAACTCAATTTCGTTTCTTTTTATGGCTGAGTAATATTCCATTGTATATATGTGCCACATCTTCTTTATCCATTCATCTGTTGATGGACATTTAGGTTGCTTCCCTCTCCTGGCTATTGTAAATAGAACTGCAATGAATATTTTGGTACATAACTATTTTTGAATTATGGTTTTCTCTGGGTATATGCCCAGTAGTGGGATTGCTGGGTCGTATGGTAGTTCTATTTATAGTTTTTTCAGAAACCTCCATACTGTTCTCCATATTGGCTATATCAATTTACATTCCCACCAACAGTGCAAGAGTGTTCCCTTTTCTCCACACCCTCTCCAGCATTTATTGTTTCTAGATTTTTTGATGATGAACATTCTGACCGGTGTAAGATGATATCTCATTGTAGTTTTGATTTGCATTCCTCTAATGATTAATGATGTTGAGCATTCTTTCATGTGTTTGTTGGCAATCTGTATATCTTCTTTGGAGAAATTTCTATTTAGGTCTTCTGCCCATTTTTGGATGGGGTTGTTTGTTCTTTTGTTATTGAGCTGCATGAGCTGCTTGTAAATTTTGGAGATTAATCCTTTGTCAGTTGCTTCACTTGCAAATATTTTCCCCCATTCTGAGGGTTGTCATTTGGTCATGTTTATGGTTTCCTTTGCTGTGCAAAAGCCTTGAAGTTTCATTAGGTCCCATTTGTTTATTTTTTGTTTTTATTTCCATTTCTCTAGGACGTGGGTCAAAAAGGATCTTGCTGCGATTTATGTCATAGAGTGTTCTGCCTATGTTTTCCTCTAAGAGTTTGATAGTGTCTGGCCTTGTATTTAGGTCTTTAACCCATTTTGAGTTTATTTTTGTGTATGGTTTTAGGGAGTGTTCTAATATCATTCTTTTATATTTAGCTGTCCAGTTTTCCCAGCACCACTTATTGAAGAGGCTGTCTTTTCTACATTGTATATTCCTGCCTCCTTTATCAAAAATAAGGTGACCATATGTGTGTGGGTTTATCTCTGGGCTTTCTATCCTGTTCCATTAATCTATATTTCTGTCTTCGTGCCAGTACCATACTGTGTTGATTACTGTAGCTTTGTAGTATAGTCTGAAGTCAAGGAGCCTGATTCCTCCAGCTCCATTTTTCATTCTCAAGATTGCTTTGGCTATTCGGGGTCTTTTGTGTTTCCATACAAATTGTGAAATTTTTTGTTCTAGTTCTGTGAAAAATGCCACTGGTAGTTTGATAGGGATTGCATTGAATCTGTAGATTGCTTTGGGTAGTAGAATCATTTTCACAATGTTGATTCTTCCAATGAAAGAACATGATATATCTCTCCATCTACTTGTATCATCTTTAATTTCTTTCATCAGTGTCTTATAATTTTCTGCATACAGGACTTTTGTCTCCTTAGGTAGGTTTATTCCTACATATTTCATTCTCTTTGGTGCAGTGGTAAATGGGAGTGTTTCCTTAATTTTACCTTCAGATTTTTCATCATTAGTGTATAAGAATGCCAGAGATGTCTGTGCATTAATTTTGTATCCTGCAACTTTTCCAAACTCATTGATTAGCTCTAGTAGTTTTCTGGTAGCATCTCTAGGATTCTCTATGTATAGTATCATGTCATCTGCAAACAGTGACAGCTTTACTTCTTCTTTTCTGATTTGGATTCCTTTTATTTCTTTTTCTTCTCTGATTGCTGTGGCTAAAACTTCCAAAACTATGTTGAATATAAGTGGTAATAGTGGGCAACCTTGTCTTGCTCCTGATCTTAGTGGAAATGCTTTCAGTTTTTCACCATTGAGGATGATGTTGGCTGTGGGTTTGTCATATAGGGCCTTTTTATGTTGAGGGAAGTTCCCTCTATGCCTACTTTCTGGAGGGTTTTTATCATAAATGGGTGTTGAATTTTGTCAAAAGCTTTCTCTGCATCTATTGAGATGATCATATGGTTTTTCTCCTTCAATTTTTTAATATGGTTTATCACATTGATTGCTTTGCGTATATTGAAGAATCCTTGCATTCCTGGAATAAACTGCACTTGATCATGGTGTGTGATTCTTTTAATGTGCTCTTGGATTCTGTTTGCTAGTATTTTGTTGAGGATTTTTGCATCTATGTTCATCAGTGATATTGGCCTGTAGTTTTCTTTCTTTGTGACAACTTTGTCTGGTTTTGGTATCATGGTGATGGTGGCCTCATAGAATGAGTTTGGGAGTGTTCCTCCCTCTACTATATTTTGGAAGACTTTGAGGATAGCTGTTAGCTCTTCTCTGAATGTTTTATATAATTTGCTGGTGAAGCCATCTGGTTCTGGGCTTTTGTTTGTTGGAATATTTTTAATCACAGTTTCAGTTACAGGGCTTGTTATTGGTCTGTTCATATTTTGTATTTCTTCCTGGGTCAGTCTCATAAAGTTGTGCATTTCTAAGAATTTGTCCATTTCTTCCAGGTTGTTCATTTTATTGGCATAGGTTGCTTGTAGTAATCTCTCGTGATCCTTTGTATTTCTGCAGGATCAGTTGTTACTTCTCGTTTTTCATTTTGAATCCTATTGATTTGAGTCTTCTCCCTTTTTTTCTTGATGAGTCTGGCTAATGGTTTATCAATTTTGTTTATCTTCACAAAGAACCAGCTTTTAGTTTTATTGATCTTTGCTATTGTTTCCTTCATTTCTTTTTCAGTTATTTTTGATCTGATCTTTATGATTTCTTTCCTTCTGCTAACTTTGGGGTTTTTTTGTTCTTCTTTCTCTAATTGTATAGGGGTAAGGTTAGGTTGTTTATATGAGATATTTCCTGATTCTTATGGTAGGATTGTATTGCTATAAACTTCCCTCTTAGAACTGCTTTTGTGGATCCCATAGGTTTTGGGTGCTCTTTTCTCCATTGTCATTTGTTTCTAAGTAGTTTTTGATTTCCTCTTTGATTTCTTCAGTGATCACTTAGTTATTAAGTAGTGTATTGTTTAGCCTCCATGTGTTTGTATTTTTTACAGATCTTTTCCTGTTATTGATATCTAGTCTCATAGCATTGTGGTCAGAAAAGTTACTTGTTATGATTTTAATTTTCTT
The DNA here is from genome assembly GCF_951394435.1 of Stenella coeruleoalba. Taxonomy (NCBI): domain Eukaryota; kingdom Metazoa; phylum Chordata; class Mammalia; order Artiodactyla; family Delphinidae; genus Stenella; species Stenella coeruleoalba. The sequence continues at coordinate 44,934,712 of NC_137153.1, forward strand.
AAATTTACCATGGCTAGACTTGTGACCCAAGATATTATGTATCCTGGAGAATGTTCCATGAGCACTTGAGAAAAATGTGTATTCTGTTGTTTTTGGATGGAATGTGCTATAAATATCACCTAAGTTCATCCTGTTTAATGTATCATTTAAAGCTTGTGTTTCCTTATTGATTTTCATTTTGGATGATCTGTCCATTGGTGAAAGTGGGGTGTGGAATCCCCTACTATGATTGTGTTACGGTCGATTTCCCCTTTAATGGCTGTTAGTATTTGCCTTATGTATTGAGGTGCTCCTATGTTGGGTGCATATATATTTACAATTGTTATATCTTCTTCTTGGATTGATCCCTTGATCATTATGTAGTGTCCTTCTTTGTCTCTTGTAATAGTCTTTATTTTAAAGTCTATTTTATCTGATATGAGAATTGCTACTCCAGCTTTCTTCTGATTTCCATTTGCATGGAATATTTTTTTCCATCCTCTCACTTTCAGTCTGTATGTGTCCCTAAGTCTGAAGTGGGTCTCTTGTAGACAGCATATATATGGGTCTTGTTTTTGTATCCATTCAGCCAGTCTGTGTCTTTTGTTGGGAGCATTTAATCCATTTACATTTAAGGTAATTATTGATATGTATGTTCCTATTCCCATTTTTTAAATTGTTTTGGGTTTGTTATTGTAGGTCTTTTCCTTCTCTTGTGTTTCTTGCCCAGAGAAGTTCCTTTAGCATTTTTTTTAAAGCTGGTTTGATGGTGCTGAACTCTCTCAGCTTTTGCTTGTCTGTAAAGGTTTTAATTTCTCCATGAAATCTGAATGAGATCCTTGTTGCATAGAGTAATTTGGTTGTAACTTTTTCTTCTTTATCACTTTAAATAAGTCCTGCCAGTCCCTTCTGGCTTGCAGAGTTTCTCCTGAAAGATCAGCCATTAACCTTATGGGGATTCCCTTGTGTGTTATTTGTTGTTTTTCCATTGCTGCTTTTAATATGTTTTCTTCGTACTTAATTTTTGATAGTTTGATTAATATGTGTCTTGGTGTGTGTCTCCTTGGATTTATCCTGTATGGGACTGTCTGTGCTTCCTGGACTTGATTAACTATTTCCTTTCCCATATTAGGGAAGTTTTCAACTATAATCTCTTCAAATATTTTCTCAGTCCCTTTCTTTTTCTCTTCTTTTTCTGGAACCCCTATAATTCGAATGTTGGTCCGTTTAATGTTGTCCCAGAGGTCTCTGATACTGTCCTCAGTTCTTTTCATTCTTTTTTTCTTTATTCTGCTCTGTAGTAGTTATTTCCACCATTTTATGTTCCAGGTCACTTATCCATTCTTCTGCCTCAGTTATTCTGCTACTGATCCCTTCTAGAGTATTTTTAATTTCATTTATTGTGTTTTTCATCATTGCTTGTTTCTTCTTTAGTTTTTCTAGGTCCTTGTTCAATGTTTCTTGCATTTTGTCTATTCTATTTTCAAGATTTTGGATCATCTTTACTATCATTATTCTGAATTCTTTTCAGCTAGACTGCCTATTTCCTCCTCATTTGTTAGGTCTGGTGGGTTTTTAACCTTGCTACTTCATCTGCTGTGTGTTTTTCTGTCTTTCATTTTGCTTTTCTTACTGTGTTTGGGGTCTCCTCTTTGCAGGCTGCAGGTTCGTAGTTCCTGTTGTTTTTGTCGTCTGTCCCCAGTGGCTAAGGTTGGCTCAGTGGGTTGTGTAGGTTTCCTGGTGGAGGGGAGTAGTACCTGTGCTGTGGTGGATGAGGCTGGATCTTGTCTTTCTGTTGGGCAGGTCCATGTCTGGTGGTGTGTTTTGGGGTGTCTGTGGCCTTATTATGATTTTAGGCAGATTCTCTGCTAATGGATGGTGCTGTGTTTGTGTCTTGCTAGTTGTTTGGCATATGGTGTCCAGCACTATAGCTTGCTGGTCGTTGAGTGCAGCTGGGTCTTGGTGTTGAGATGGAGTTATCTGGGAGATTTTCACCATCTGATATTACGTGGAGCTGGGAGGTCTCTTGTGTACCAGTGTCCTGAAGTTGGCTCTCCCACCTCAGTGGCACAGCCCTGATGCCTGACTGGAGCACCAAGAGACTGTCCTCCACACTGCTCAGTATGAAAGGGAGATAAAATAGAAAGAAGGAAAGAAAGAAAAAATAAAATAAGCCAAGATAAAATAAAATAAAGTTATTAAAATAAAAAAAATAATTATTAAGAAAAGAAAATTTTTTAAGTAAAAAAAAGAACAAAAAACCAGACGGACAGAACCCTAGGACAAATGGTGAAAGCAAAGCTATACAGACAAAATCTCACACAGAAGCATACAGATACACACTCACAAAAAGCGGAAAAGGGGAAAAAATAATATATCGTTACTCCCAAAGTCCACCTCCTCGATTTGGGATGATTCATTGTCTATTCAGTTATTCCACAGATGAAGGGTTCATCAAGTTGATTGTGGAGCTTTAATGCGCTGCTTCTGAGGCTGCTGGTAGAAATTTTCCTTTCTCTTCTTCGTTTGTTCAGCTCCCGGGGTTCATCTTTGTATTTGGTCCCACCTCTGCGTGTACGTCACCTGAGGACGTCTGTTGTTTGCTCGGACAGGACAGGGTTAAAAGAGCAGCTGATTCAGGGGCTCTGGCTCACTCAGGCCGGGGCGAGGGAGGGGTACGGATGCAGGGAGAGCCTGCGGCGGCAGAGGCCGGTGTGACGTTGCAGCAGCCTGAGGCGTGCTGTTCATTCTCCAGGGGAAATTTTTCCTGTATCACGGGACCATGGCAGTGGCGGGCTGCACAGGCTCCTGGGAGGGTTGGTGTGGATAGTGACCTGTGCTCGCACAGAAGCTTCTTGTTGGCGGCAGCAGCAGCCTTAGCATCTCATGCCCGTCTCTCGGGTCTGCCCGCCTCGCGCCCGTCTCTGGAGCTCCTTTATGCGGTACTCTTAATCCCCTCTCCTCGCGCACTGGGAAATAAAGAGGCAAGAAAAAGTCTCTTGTCTCTTCGACAGTTCCAGACTTTTTCCCGGAATCTTTCCTGGCTAGCCGTGGTGCACTAACCCCTTCAGGCTGTGTTCACACCGCCAGCCCCAGTCCTCTCCCGGTATCCGACCAAAGCCCGAACCTCAGCTCCCAACCCCCTCCCGTCCCGGCGGGTGAGCAGACCAGCCTCTCGGGCTGGTGAGTGCTGGTAGGCACCGACCCTCTGTGCGGGAATCTCTTCTCTTTGCCCTCTGCACCTCTGTTGCTGTGCTCTCCTTCGCGGCCCCGAAGCTTCCCCGTCCGCCACCCGCAGTCTCTGTCCGCGAAGGGGCTTCCTAGTGTGTGGAAACCTTTCCTCCTTCACAGCTTCCTCCCACTGGTGCAGGTCCCGTCCCTATCCTTTTGTCTCTGTTTATTCTTTTTTCTTTTGCCCTACCCAGGTATGCGGGGAGTTTCTTGCCTTTTGGGAGGTCTGAGGTCTTCTGCCAGTGTTCAGTAGGTGTTCTGTAGTTGTTCCACGTGCAGATGTATTTCTGATGTATTTGTAGGGAGGAAGGTGATCTCCGCATCTTACTCTTCCACCATCTTCTCAAATCCTAAACAGGATTTTTTAATGTGATATTAAAAATATGGTCCAGGGGGCTTCCCTGGTGGCGCAGTGGTTGAGAGTCCGCCTGCCAATGCAGGGAACACGGGTTTGTGCCCTGGTCCGGGAAGATCCCACATGCCACGGAGCAGCTGGGCCCGTGAGCCATGGCCACTGAGCCTGCACATCCGGAGCCTGTGCTCTGCAACGGGAGAGGCCACAACAGTGAGAGGCCCGCGTAACGCAAAAAAAAAAAAAAACAAAAAAAACAAAACAAAATATATATATATATATATATATATATATATATATATATATATATCCCAAACATTTTAGAATTGACTCTTTATATAGGTCTGTTATCTGTGGGATCATCTAGGGCTCAAAAAAAAGCCATATTCTAAGCATTTACTCATGTGAACTGTCTTCCCCTAGCAATCCAGATTTCATTAAATACCAATGTAAGACACATAATTCCCTGCTACAAGAGTACTATTTTTATTTTATTAAAACTGACATTCTCAAGAAATGAAATTGAGTTATTTGTAGTAAGGTGGATGGACCTAGAATCTGTCATACAGAGTGAAGTAAGTTAGAAAGAGGAAAACAAATACCATATGCTAACACATATATATCGAATCTAAAAAAAAAAAGAAAAAATTGTCATGAAGAACCTAGGGGCAAGATGGGAGTAAAGACACAGACCTACTAGAGAATGGACTTGAGGACACAGGGAGGGGGAAGGGTAAGCTGGAACAAAGTGAGAGAGTGGCATGTACATGTATACACTACCAAACGTAAAATAGCTAGCTAGTGGGAAGCAGCCGCATAGCACAGGGAGATCAGCTCAGTGCTTTGTGACCAGCTAGAGGGGTGGGTTAGGGAGGGTAGTGGGGAGGGAGATGCAAGAGGGAAGAGCTATGGGAACATAAGTATATGTATAACTGATTCACTTTGTTATAAAGCAGAAACTAACATACCATTGTAAAGCAATTATGCTCCAATAAAGATGTCAATAAAAAATAATACAAATGAATGTATATATCAAAACAGAAACAGACTCACACACACACACAAAAAAAAACCTGACATTCTCGACAGGTCTGCAAATAGGGATGAATATAGAAGTGATGGTACATGTGAGTGCCCCTGATTGTATTTCTACCATGTTGATGAAATGGAATGCTCTCTTCACCCATTGACCACCTGCACATAAATAATTGGAATCTACCCCTCAGATATAGATTGGCTTCTGTGTCCTGTCACAGTCAAATGTTTGAGACTAATGGGCCTGAGAGTTCGGCAAAATTATCAAGTTAATTCAGCACTGAGGGTAGGTGGTGAGCTGGTTATCCTTCCCTAGTTAGCACCTCTCTCTAATGTGTTACATACCTGTTGAACTACAGAGTCTATATAACTCTTTGAAATACTATATAAATTAATCATGCTGTTATGCATTTTATTTTGTACTGAGAAGGGACATAAAATACCAAGCTATTTAAATATTAATTTTCCTGAAAATCATATTGTATATAATGGAATTAGTCTTTCTTCACATATAATTAACCTTCTACAAGTAACTCAGAGTCATGAGCTTTTGAGAATTTAGATGATTCAAAATTATACTACAGTCCGTTTACTAGGGTATAAATTAGTATCATCATAATGAACAGCTTAAGAATACATGTACTTTTTGACCCAATTAATCTTTAGATAGTGATCCTTAAGGGGAAAAATACATACAAAATGACCTATCTATAAGAATGTTCAATACATTAATGTTTAAAATAACAAAATTTTAGAGAGAAAAAATTAATGTTCAGCCAAAAAGGTGGGCTAAGTAAATTATCGTTCAAGGGAATATTTTTAACAATAAAAAAGAATGTAATTACATTTTGTTATGAATTTGGATATCTGAAATATATTTTGATAATATTTGATAGCGAGTTTTCAAAAGTAATTTTGGAAACAGTATATATATATTGTAGACTGGTTCTATATAAAATATGAATTTGTACAGAAAATGGTCAGGAATGATAAATAATGTAATGGGTGATCATTTCTAGATGACATATTTCCTTTTAGTTATCTAACGTTTGTGTAATTCATATTTATTATTTGTTTACAGTGGAATCACCCCCACAACTGCTTTTAACTAAAACACATTTACTATACTTCGTTTATCCTCCTGAGATGGCCTACTTTCCAATTTTGCAATGTGCCTGTCACAGTGCATATCTTACCAATGTTGACTCGCTAAATCTACCACCATTGACAGCCGTTTATCACTGCAGTACTAGTTATATGAAGTAACACATATTCTGAGACTTAAGGAGTGAGATGTAATTGTTCAAGTAAAGGACAATAGGGGTATTGTGAACAAGGGGATATTATGTGTCAGGCCAATCAGGTGGTAAGGAGCATGGCTCTTTCAGTAGTGGGAAGAAAATTATACAACTGTAACATATAAAATAAGTTGTGGGGGAGTCCTTACAAAGTGGCAGATTGTACAGAACCACAGAGATGAAGTTAATGAATTATGATTTACTCCAAAGGGAGCCTAAAACCTCTAAAGGGTTTTTAAAAAAGGAGGCCAAAAGCAAGATGCATTAATTGAATATATTTTTGCTCCCTTCTCTGTAAAGAATGAATTGGGAAGTCAAGACATTATACACAGTAGGAGACATTTCCTGTGGTACAAACAGGAGATGATGCTGAAGCAGAGAAATTGGTAGTAGGAGTTATTTGGATACATGACTAGATTTTACACACACACACACACACACACACACACACACACAAACACACAAACACACACACACAGAGAGAGAGAGAAAGAGGGAGAGAACAGTAAAATTATAGCTATTTTTATTATAATATTTTAATAATATTCAAAAGTTCAACTCATCAAAATCATATATTCAATCAAAAGCTTAGTTCAAATAAATGCCAAAAAACTGTGTTAGGATCCTTGAATTCACAATTTTGAGTTAGGAGTGAAGACAGAGTTTACTTTATAATTCATTCGTTAATCATTAATCATTAGAGAAAGGCAAATCAAAACTATAATGAGGGCTTCCCTGGTGGTGCAGTGGTTGAGAGTCCGCCTGCCGTTGCAGGGGACACAGGTTCGTGCCCCGGTCTGGGAGGATCCCACATACCGCGGAGCGGCTGGGCCTGTGAGCCATGGCCACTGGGCCTGCGTGTCCGGAGCCTGTGCTCCGCAACGGGAGAGGCCACAACAGTGAGAGGCCCGCGTACTGAAAAAAAAACAAAAACAAAAAACAAAACTACAATGAGATATCATCTCACACCAGTCAGAATGGCCATCATCAAAAAATCTAGAAACAATAAATGCTGGAGAGGGTGTGGAGAAAAGGAACGCTCTTGCACTGTTGGTGGAAATGTAAATTGATACAGCCACTATGGAAAACAGTATGGAGTTTCCTTAGAAAACTACAAATAGAACTACCATACGACCCAGCAATCCCACTACTGGGCATATACCCAGAGAAAACCATAATTCAAAAAGAGTCATGTACCAAAATGTTCATTTCAGCTCTATTTACAGTAGCCAGGACATGGAAGCAACCTAAGTGTCCATCAGAAGATGAATGGATAAAGAAGATGTGGCACATATATACAATGGAATATTACTCAGCCATAAAAAGAAACGGAATTGAGTCATTTATAGTGAGGTGGATGGACCTAGAGTCTGTCATACAGAGTGAAGTAAGTCAGAAAGAGAAAAACAAATACCGTATGCTAACACATATATATGGAATCTAAGAAAAAAAAAAAAAAGGTCATGAAGAACCTAGGGGTAAGACGGGAATAAAGACACAGACCTCCACGAGCATGGACTTGAGAATATGTGGAGGGGGAAGGGTAAGCTGTGACAAAGTGAGAGAGTGGCATGGACATATATACACTACCAATCATAAAATAGATAGCTAGTGGGAAGTAGCCGCATAGCACAGGGAGATCAGCTAGGTGGTTTGTGACCACCTAGAGGGGTGGGATAGGGAGGGTGGGAGGGAGGGAGACACAAGAGGTAAGAGATATGGGAACATATGTATGTGTATAACTGATTCACTTAGTTATAATGCAGAATCTAACACACCATTGTAAAGCAGTTATACTCCAATAAAGTTGTTAAAAAATTTACTAATAAATGATAGGCTTAGGGTTATAGATTTAATAATCTAGTAAATTCAAAGCTTTATAATATTACAGTAATAAGTAGCATGTTTTAATTCCTTATTTCTATCCATTGTTATGTGAGGTTGCTTATTTAATCTAGATGATTTCTGCTATGTAACAGAGGCATTGGTATTCACTTAACTTTTCTTCTTCAAAAGATAGATTGATGAGTGTTTCCAATGTGATTGTCATTTAAGACTTATCTTCTACCACTGTGTGAATCAATTTAATTGAAGTTCAATATATAGAATGTTGGGTAGTTTTATTTCCTGAGTTTTTCTTAGATTATGACATAGAGTAAATATAATATCGAAGACATATGCATATTATAAGTTAGGCTTCAATTTGTTGTTGTACCACATGGCATAGCCAGATGTATTCTTGCTAGACAGTGTATATAATTACAACGTTGCCCAGTTGGTGTGGCTGGCTGACTCTATAGATGGCTGCCATTATCCTGACTCCTGATGTTCATACTCTTGTGTCAGCTCCTCCCCTTAAGGGTGTGGGAGTCCTGTGATTTACTTCTAACCAATAGAATACATCAGAGGTGACAAGATGTCCCTGATTATGTCTACATGATTATGGGGTTAAGTTGCATAAGATTCTAGCACTCACTCATCTTGCTGGAGTCTCTTACTCTCCTTTGGTTGCTTTGAGAAAGCAAGTGGTCATGTTGGGAAACCCAAAGTGGAAAGGAAATGTGGGTGGTCTCTAGTAGCTGAAAGTACCCAGCCAAAAACAAAACAAAACAAAACAAACCAACAAAACAAAGGAAGTCTTCAGTACCCACAAGGAAATGGATTTTTGCCAACAACCTGAGCAAACTTGGAAGCAGATCTTTCCTCAACTGAGTCTCAGATGAGACTACATTCTACCAACACCTTGATTACAGCTTTGCACAGGACTCAGCTAGGCTGTACTCAGACTCTTGACCCACAGAAACTATGAGAAAGTAAATATGTGTTGCCTTAAGTAGTCAAGTTTGGGACAATGTTTTTGCACAGCAATAGAAACTAATAGAGATGGTTTGTGAGTATGCTCAAGAACAATTATAAAATGATGGACATTTATCCTCCATCCCAGTGAGTCTACCTTGCAACTTACAACAGGGTACAACATTGGGCTGCCAGTCTGCAGAACGTGTCACACTTGCTAACTTAGTGTCACCAGGGAAAGTAATCTCAGGCATGCTCCTCACATTTTCTGTTGCAGTGGTGAGCACTCCAAATTGCAGGTTTGTTTGTGATTAAGATGATCCTGGCACAGACAACTGTTTTTATTTAGCATTATCCTAAATGAGGGGCAGCAGGGATTTCTTTGTTTAAAGATGGTTAACAAATCACTTAGATGCACTTAGGACAAACAGTAGTTCTACATAAAATGTTGCCATTTATCTTTTATTATAATTGTTTAAAGAAAAACAAACATGTAAGCAGAGGCAGATGAGAATACTTTTTCTGGTAACATTTCAGCCTGTACTGAGAAGAAAGGTAAATCTAGAATATAAAAGCAATAGGAAATCATTCACCATGTTAATTGTAGCTTGTTAGTATGCCTGTGTTCAAATATATCTTCTTTCTTTCCTTGATTTATATGTTTTTTCATTTAAGTTGCTGAAAACTTAGATAATCAGGATGCTACCCACGCTTCTTGGGTTCGGCATTTAGTCCCTCTTTTAATCACACTGAAATGGAGTCCTTTATCTGATCACTGACACCTAAAATGGATGATAAGCATTGGATTAGTATCATTACATAGTCAAGGCAGGGAGCAAGTCTGTGCTAATCCCTGCAGTACAGAAGGCAGCATAAGATTTTAGGACATGGAGGGCAGGCACAGGACAAATGCCATTTATAAAGTACTAGGAAAGAGGTGGGCTGTGTGAAGAGCTTAAGGATATATGAAGTATGATACAATGTTTGCACACACCTCTGTTCTTTTAAACATGCCCTTTCTGCTTCCTGGAATTGTTTCTGCTCAGTATTCCATCTAACAGACATCTATAACAATTAAATCTTTTTCCTGTTTTTTTTACGTTTTTTTTTTTTTTTTTTTTTTTTTTGCGGTACGCGGGCCTCTCACTGCTGCGGCCTCTCCCTTTGCAGAGCACAGGCTCCGGACGCACAGGCTCAGTGGCCATGGGATCCTCCCAGACCGGGGCAGGAACCCGTGTCCCCTGCATAGGCAAGCGGACTCTCAACCACTGTGCCACCAGGGAAGCCCCTTTTTACTGTTTTATTCAGACATAGTATGTGTTGTCCTGTGTGTCCACAGAACTTTATACCTAAGCTCATTCCAGTATTTGAAAGAAAATTATAACTTTCAGTCTCCCTTCAGTGTAGGGAATAGGAAGCTTCATGTGTTTAAATCTCTGCTTTTAGCATGGTACCTGGCACTCAGTAGATAGTCAATAGATATTTGTTTAAAAATTATTGCTACTGTTGATTGGAAACCTGCAGTGCAAGAAGCAAGAGTTCATACTAAATCAGATGACCACATCATATTAGGTATTCTTGGAAAAAAAAAGATTTAATACTTTTGCATACACACATACACGTACACACACATCCCTACGTACTTCAGTATATATTCAAATTTGTACTTTAAAAATTGATTTTTGAAAGTCAAATGGTCACACGTAATTTTTTTTAAATGGCTTTCTACCTATTAAGAATATTTGCATTCTTATGTGTTCTCTGAAAATTGAAAGGAACATTACATTTTCTGAAAATACTGAGAGGATCATTAACAAGTAAATAAATTCTTTATCACTAATTCTTTGTTGTAAAAGTCAAGATTTCCACAGGGAAATCAAAATAGTAAACCAATCTTTTTCTAAAACACTTTCTAACATACAAGAAAAACATTAAACCATAGCCTACTTGTGCTTCTGAGAAATAAACAGAATTAGATTTCTTCAGCCCTATCCCCGGTGTATAAGTGCAGATCCATTTACTAATTGTATACTCAGATTTCTTTATCTATTTGATTTTAACTTAAAATAATGTTTGCATTTTCTCATTATAAATGGAATGTTTACTTAGTGTCAAAATTTTGAAAATATATAGAAAGATTTTAAAAAGCAAAAGAAAAATTCAGTAACCCATGGATATGCCATCTGGAAATAAACATTGTTATCATTCTCATGTATTTATTTTCATATATATTGTGAGTACATACCTTTAAACAGTAGAGATAATATTGGCAAGTGTTACTTTTTATATAACATTTTAAAATACCATGAACATTTCCCTATCATTTAATTAAAATATATTTACTTATGAAATATTTTCCAGATGTTACTTGTATAGTAATAAATTTGAATGATATTTTTGTTTGTTTAGGGGAATTATTTCTCTTTTTTTAAAATTTCAAAATATTTTAATTTTTAAGGAAGAATACATGCACAAAGACATTGAAATGATATAAAATGGCAAGCTTTGTGGGAAACTATGCTTACATTTTATTAATTATGAATTTTTATATACATTAAAATGATAATCAATGTATAAAGAATCTTAAAGTATATTGCCAAATTTTCATAGATATTTTTCTCATCATATGAATTCCCAGTTTGTGTACCATTTATTTAACAATGAAAATATAAAGGATTATTTCTCTTCAATAACCCATTTTTAGATTACCTGCCTATGACAAAATTGATGCAAATTAAAACATTAGTTTAAGCCACTTTCTTCTTAATATTTTAAAATATATTAATTTTCCATATTTAGTGACAAATTGTCCTGATTTGCCTGAGACTGAGGACATGGGGCTTTGAGTGTTAAAATCAGGACAGCCTCAGGTAAAATGGAGCTGTGGATTAACTTATTCTAATGTGAATGCTTTATTCTTCTCAGTGTTTTGTGGCAGACGCTGTTTCCTGTTCTACAACTTCCTGTTTCCTCTTCTTGCTGATCACAGAACTAGGCAATATTTTCTAGCTCCTCATGCAGTTAAATGCAATTCAAGTGGAAGTGCCATGCCCTGCATTCAGTCCTGGCCCATCAAAACCTCTCACACATGCTCTTTAAGCCATGTTTCCCTTTTGGCTGACTGGGGTGAGCAAGGCCATAGTAACCTTGGAAGTCATGTGATGAGTAGCACCCATGCCGGCCTGGTTCCTAAATGACCGCATGGAGCAGAGCCTCCCCTCTGAAAAGAACACCTACTCTGGAGTGCTAAATATGAGGAATAAACTCTACTGAGTTTACATCACTATGAATTATGTGTCAGTATGTTATGGTAGCTGGATTTAAAATATTCAATCTAGTGTTTCACTATTTAAATATCTACTCAGTTACAAAGGATATCACTAAGCTGTTTGTGAGCTCTGTATCTGGGGAAGGATGATCTGAGATTGTCATAGTAATTTTTGGAGTTTTATGTTTTGTAAAGAAATCACAGTAGTTTGAAAAAGTAGTGAGTAGAATGGAAAAGAATCTAGTTAAATAATTGGAATTAGGCCAGAATCCCAAGGTTAAAAACATCTCTTTTAAAGGAGAGAGAAAAATAGTACAGTGAGATTTTTATTAGTAGTACTAAGAAAAAGAGCAATTTAATAACCAGAAATCATCAGTAGCTTAGTTTTATATATTTATTTTAAGATCACCCTTCACAATTCCATCTGTACATTTTATAACTTGGCCATAAAATTAGATTTAAAATTCAGTCATTCAAAAGAGAAATTCAGTTCTTTAGTCCATTGCTAAAATGAAATGCTTGTTCTCAAAAACCGCTGCTGAATGTCACAGCCGTACTATAGCCATGGAAATAGGGGGATTAGAGAAAAAATTACTTTCAGAAACACATATCCAGAATGGATGAATCAGAAAGTTTATTTTCACACTACTGGAGGCTGATATTTTCTGAAGATAAATTAATAGGATGTATATCAATAAGGATGAACAATCCAGATGTAATTAATTTATTCCACATGAAATGAAAGGTATGGGGGTGTGGTGGCTATTTTATATTTACCTTCTGTCTTCACTTTTCATTAGATACAGCATACAAAATTAACACTGAAGAACATAACCCTTCCAAATTAAGTAAAATTGACTGTATTTATAAATGATAATTTCAAAAGTAGCTCAATTAATTAACCTGATATTTTTGTACTATGTTTTCAGTAGTGTCTCTTTTCTTATCACACTTTAATTTGATGATTAATTTTTATAATTAAAAAGATATAAATTCAACTTTTACCTTAATATCCTTTGAAAGTACAGTATTTGCTATTATACAGTTCTGTGTATAAGCAGTCCAATGGCTCTTTAGTTTCTGAAGCTTCTTCTATTTTTTATTTCTCTCACCCTTAGGGTGTTAACCCTTTACCTACATGGTTCATCACCAAATCTTAGGTCTAGAAACCTGTGGGAAATTAAAAAAAAAGGGGAAAGGATCATTCAAAAACAAACCAAAACCACAACTTTGATATTTGGAAAATAAGTATTTGAATATTTGTTTCTTCATTTAAAAATGAATGAGCAACAATAAGACAATATAAAGTAAATAAAAAGTATACTGCAGCATAGTTCATGGTGTACTGGGGAAAACCACTGGATCCAGGAAAAATTAAAGAAAATAATACCTCTGGATAAGAACTGAGATGGAAAATAAAAAGTTTTGGAGAAGATCTGCTTTGAATTACCAGTGTGTGCAGGTGATATTGTTTCTATAAAAATAAAACTGTGTAACATAGGAAGAGAGTAAGCAGAAATGCAGAGATATAAATCTAAGAAGCAGGGTACAAAAAGAAAAGGAACTTGTTTAATTAAGAACACAATGCAGAGAAATTACGGAAACAATCCCCTTCACCACTGCAACAAAAAGAATAATATACCTAGGAATAAACCTGCCTATGGAGGTAAAAGACCTGTAGTCAGAAAACTATAAGACACTGATGAAAGAAATCAAAGATAACACACACAGATGGAGAAATATACCATGTTCTTGGATTGGAAAAATCAATATTGTGAAAATGACTATATTACACAAAGCAGTCTACAGATTGAATGGAATCCCTATCAAATGACCAATGGCACTTTTTACAGAACTAGAAAAAAAATCTTAAAATTTGTATGGAGACACAAAAGACCCCGAATAGTGAAAGCAATCTTGAGGGAAAAAAACAGAGCTGGAGGAATCAAGCTCCCTGACTTCAGACTATACTACAAAGCTACAGTAATCAAGACAATATGGTATAGTGAAAGCAATCTTGTGAAATAGTGAAAGCAATCTTGAATAGTGAAAGCAATCTTGAGGGAATAGTGAAAGCAATCTTGAGGGAAAAAAAACAGTGAAAATAGTGAAAGCAATCTTGAATAGTGAATAGTGAAAGCAATCTTGAGGGAAAAAAACAGCTGGAGGAATCAAGCTCCCTGACTTCAGACTATACTACAAAGCTACAGTAATCAAGACAATATGGTACTGGCACAAAAACAGAAATATAGATCAATGGAACAGTAAAGAAATCCCAGAGATAAAGCCATACACCTATGGTCAACAAATCTATGACATAGAGGGCAAAGATATACAGTGGAGAAAAGACAGTCTCTTCAATAAGTGGTGCTGGGAAAACTGGACAGCTACATATAAAAGAATGAAATTAGAACACTCCCTAACACCATACGCAAAAATAAACGCAAAATGGATTCAAGACCTAAATGTAAGACCAGACACTATAAAATTCTTAGAGTAAAACAGAGGAAGAACACTCCCTGACACAAATCACAGCAAGATCTTTTTTGATCCACCTCCTAAAGTAATGGAAATAAAACCAGAAATAAACAAATGGGACCTAATGAAACTTAAAAGCTTTTGCACAGCAAAGGAAACTACAAACAAGATGAAAAGACAACCCTCAGAATGGGAGAAAAATACTTGTAAACAAATCAACTGACAAAGGATTAATCTCCAAAATATATAAACAGCTCATGCAGCTCAATGTTAAAAAAACAACCCAATCCAAAAATGGTCAGAAGACGTAAATAGACATCTCTCCAAAGAAGACATACAGATGACAAAGAGGCACATGAAAAGCTGCTCAACATCACTAATTATTAGAGAATGCAAGTCAAATCTATAATGAGGTATCACCTCACACCAGTTAGAATGGGAATCATCAGAAAATCTACAAACAACAGATGCTGGAGAGGGTGTGGAGAAAAGGGAACCCTTTTGTGCTGTTGGTGGGAATGTAAATTGATACAGCCACTATGTAGAACAGTATGGAGGTTCCTTAAAAAACTAAAAATATAATTACCGTATGATCCAGCAATCCCACTACTGGGCATATGCTCAGAGAAAACCATAATTCAAAAAGACACCTGCACCCCAATGTTCATTGCAGCACTATTTACAATAGCCAGGTCATGGAAGCAACTTAAATGACCATCGACAGATGACTAGATAAAGAAGTTGTGGTACATATATACAATGGAATATTGCTCAGCCATAAAAAGGAACAAAATTGGGTCATTTGTAGAGACGTGGATAGACCTAGAGACTGTCATACAGAGTGAAGTAAGTCAGAAAGAGAAAAACAAATATCGTATATTAACGCATATATGTAGAATCTAGAAAAATGGTACAGGTAAACCAGTTTGCCAGGCAGAAATAGAGACACAGATGTAGAGAACAAACGTATGGACACCAACGGGGAAAGTGGGGTGGTGGTGGTGGTGGTGAGATGAGCTGGAAGATTAGGATTGACATATAATAGATATATATAGATATAATAGATAACTAATAGCCTGCTGTATAAATAATAAATAAATAAAATTCATCAAACAGAACAGAATGCAGAGAAGTGAAAATGCAATAACAATTATAACTCCCATTGGAGGCCATAAAATCTTAAATGAAAGTTGAAGAAATGGGAATAGAAATTTTAGAAGGTAAACTTAATTCCTTTAGGATCACTGCAGTAAAAAAGAGACAAATAAAAAAGGAAAAGCTAATCAAAATCAAGGATTAGTAAGAAAAGATCCTAATGACACATAAAATAGCCTGACAAGTACATAAAAGAAATAGATAAAATAAATAAAAGCTAAAAATAAAATAATCTCTGTTCTAATTTAATCTGAAGCTGTAGGTCTAAACTACTCATTTTATTCTAGGTAAAATTAATGGATTCTGGAAAAATGTTTGGATTTTGAAGATATAAGAAATAGTCTCAAATAATCACTCAAGCAGGTTTAGATTTACCAAACAAAGTAACAGAAGTAGAACAGAATTTACCTTTTTCTATTAAATATCAAATGCCAGCCATTAATATTCACAAAAGTTTCTTTTAATATTTGTAAACAAGATATGGACACTCAAACACAGGTATATAGCTATGGTTTCTACCTTATCTCTGTTCTCCTAGTGCTCCCTGAAGTGTAGCAATACTGGCTTCTGTGCAGTTGATCATGTCAGACATCTTTGTGTTTCATTATCTTTGAGGTTTTTTTGCTTTTTTTTTTTTTAACCTAAGCTGAATTACTCTTTCTGCAAATAGGCATATGGCTTGTTTGGGCCAACCTTTCAGATCTCAGCTTAAATGTCACTTTTTGGAGACTTTTTCATGAATTTCCAATCTAAAGAATATTGCCACTCACTCAACATTCATTAACTCTGGTTTATTTTTCTTCTTAGGACTTATGGTTAACTATTTCTATTTAATATAGCATTTATTTCTGTCTTTCACAGACACAGACTTTGTTCATGGTTATATCACCAGCACATAAAACAATTCTTGGGAAATAGTAGGGCTCAAAAAATCTTGGATAAATAAATAAATGAACAAGAAATATATAGATGGGAGAATCAAGCAAATGAATTTAAACACAGATTGACTCAGAAGTTTTCTGTTTACATAAAAAGTAAATAGATGATTTGAAGTTATGCCAGCACGCAGAATATAAAATACTAAAGCCCCTCCTGATAAAAATAAGTAAAACTGTGAATAAAAGTAATTTAAAAATTTCAAATAAACCACTGTGCTAGCATTGTGATAAGGAATCTAAAAAGCATTGAAATGAAGTGAGAGTAGGAAAACTAGGGGTTAAACAGTCTTCAAAGCAAGGTCAAACTCTGGAGACCTTGAGGTTCTACTGAAATATGTTAGCTTTAACAAATTTAAACATTTGTGTTCATGCAGACCACATTTTCTGAATGAAGGCAATTAAAATAGATCAATTTTAAAAATAACTGAAAAATGCATATTTGAAACAAAAATGCAACTCTAACCTCAAGTGAAAAAACATAATGGAAATTAAGTATTAAGAATGAATAGTAATTAAAGCATTATCTATCTAAATATCTAAGAAGTAAAGTTGTATTTAGAAGGAAATATGTAGCTTTCCTTTGTGATACAAGAAACTATAAAATATTCAGCTGAGGCCAAAATAAGATATTAATTAAAGGAAAAACAGAATAAAGACAGTCAAAAGAAGGAAATATCAAAGATGGGATCTCTAGTTAATGAAACTGAGAGCAGAAGTAGTCAACAAAGCCGAAAGTTGGTTCTCTGAAATGCATGACCTGCATGACCATGATAACATGACTCTGATGATAACATGACCATGATAACATGATAGTCATGATAACATGACTGATAACATGACCATGTATTTCTTAAGACTCACTGAAATCAAAAGAGAAAGCAAAGATAAACAATAATATAAATGAAAAAGGAGACATAGCCACACAGCTAATAAAAAATATTATGAAGAACTTTAGGCCAATAAATTTGAACTTTTCAAAAAAAATAAGTACTTTGAAAAATAAAACCTCCTGAAAATGACTCAAAGAGATAATAAAAACATGAGATGCTATATAGCCATTAAGAACAATTTTGAGTTAAAAGTCTTCCTATAACTAAAATAGTAGTTTCAACAGTTTCAGAGACAAATTTAATCAAACGTTTGTGGCACAGATACATTTTACACAAAATTTAACTAGTAAAAAAAGAAAAGGCAACAACTTAAAAAAAAGAGAGCATTTATAATAAATCTACACATATGTAACACTTAATGTTGAAATAATAAAGCCTTTTCCTTTCCCTATAGTCAATACTATTTCAAAGGTGTCCATGATTCAACATTTCGATACAGGGTTTTCAATAGAAGAGACATAAAAAGGTATAAAGTATGAAAAGGAAAAACAAACTTGCCCATGGTTTTCAAATAATAGGATTATGTATGTAGAAAGTCCAAAACAAATTATCAGTTTATTTTCTCTTTTCCAATTTTCATATATTCTGTTGTTTTTCTTGCCAGGACTTCCAGTAAAATGTTGACTAGAAATACCAGTAGTGGCTATTGCTGTCTCATTAATCTCATAAGGAAAGCTTTCAACATTCTGTCCTTAAGTACAGTGTTTGTACTTAAGATCTCTTTTATCAAATAATATGGTTTCTTTCTATTTTTTTTTAAGTACAGTAGTTTATTTTTTTAGTTTACAATGAGTGGATATTGACTTGCAGCAAATGATTTTTCCTGCACCTATTTAAAAGCTTGTATGATTTTCATCTTTATACTGTTAACATTGTTCATTATTTGTCTTTTTTATTTTAAAACTGTTTTTCACTACATAGTAAAGTTGAACATATAATTTAGTAATAACACTTGAAATGTATCTTGGAAAAATGATTGTATACCTGTCCCTGGAGACATGAACAGAAATGTTTACTGCAGTATTGTTCATAATTGCTCCCCCCCCAAATTGGGAAATAGTTTATCATCTGTCAAAAGCACAATGGAGAAACACAATTTTATTGTACAATGAAGCACTAAAATGTATGAACTTCAGCTATATATGTAGAAATGGAGAAATTGCAAAAACATTAAGCAAAACAAGCAAATCACTGAAGAATACATATACTATGGTTCCATTTTTATAATTTTTAACAGTAGTAAGGTTAACTAGGTAGTCAAATTATGAAGAGAGTCAATAGAATTAGGAAAATATTTGTGCCATACCTTGGGAGGTAGGGTAGTGAATGCTTTGGAGGCAGGACACAGAGGAGTCATCACATGTACTGGTAATATGCTATTTCTTAAGCTGGGTATATAAGCGTTAATTTTATTATAAATCTTTGAACTGTTCCTATACATTATATAAATACTTTTATAAACTAATGATAAATATCATAATAAAATACTTTAAAATAATAAAAATATAAATATATAGCTGACTAAACCATAGTGAAATTTTACTTCCATTAGAAAAGGTGGGGGGAGACATATCTTCTCTGAAATAATTCACTCTTTTTCTTTGACATTCTATTACAGATTTTCAGTATATGTTAGTTTTTAACTTGCTTTTGCCGGTCTTCCCCACTGATTTTAGGCTCTTTGATGGCAAGATCCCATCTGTTGTTTAATCGAGTATACTATGCCTATTGTACATTGCCTGGCAAACAGTATTTGCTCACTTTATATTTGTAACTCAGTGAATGGGCTAATGCATAGAAAATAGTGAAAAGCAAATGATATCTGGAGAAGTTACCAGATATCAACTTGCTCTCCTTATAGTGAGCCTTACAGTGCATTATTTAGGGGTGCTTAATTTTCCTCTCTCTAAGGATGTTTATGATATATATAAATTGTAAGATTTGTGGCTACTGCATCCTGTAGCCACAAAATGAACAACAAGAACAAAAATATTATAGGGATAAACTAGAAAGTATAGCTTATTTTGTTGACTTTCTGCAGCTGTGTTTCATAGTTCTCCTTGAGTTATAGCCTAATTTAAAGGAGACATTAGGAGATCTTCAAGATGGTGAAGGAGTAAGACATGGAGATCACCTTTGTCCCCACAGATACTTAGGAAATACATCTGCATGTGGAGCAGCTCCTGTGGAATGCCTGCTGAGTGCTGGCAGAGGACCTTGGACTTCCCAGGGGGCAGGAGGCTCCCCATGTGCCTGGGTGGGGTGGGGGAGAAAAGAAAGGGCAGAGACTGAGGAGTAGGGATGGGACCTGCACCTCTAGGAGGGAGCTGTGAAAGAGGAAAAGTTTCCACACACTAGGAAGCCCCTTCACTGGTAGAGATGGTAGTGGCGGGGGCAAGCTTCGGATCCATGTAGGAGAGTGCAGCAATAGGGGTGCAGAGGACAAAGTGGAGAGATTTCCACACAGAGGATTGGTGCCAACCAGCACTCACCAGCCTGAGAGGCTTGTCTGCTAACCCACTGGGGCGGGTGGGGGCGGGAAGCTGAGGCTTTGGCTTCGGAGGTTAGATCCCAGGGAGAGGACCGGGGTTGGCTGCGTGAACAGAGCCTGAAGGGGGTTAGTGCATGACAGCTAGCCGGGGGGGCATCGGGGAAAAAGTATGGACCTACCTAAGAGGCAACAGAACATTGTTCGGGGGTGCGTGAGCAGAGGGGATTCAAAGCACCACCTAAACGAGCTCCAGAGACAGGCGCGAGCTGTGGCTTTCAGCGCAGACAACAGAGACGGGCATGAAATGCTAAGGCTGCTACTGCAGCCAACAAGAAGCCTGTGTGAAAGCAAAAGTCACTATCCACGCCTCCCCTCCAGGGAGCCTGTGCAGCCCACCACTGCCAGGGTCCCGTGATCCAGGGACAGCTTCCCCAGGAGAACATATGGCGTGCCTCAGGCTGTTGCAATGTAATTTTGGCCTCTGTTGCCGCAGGCTTGCCCCACATTCTGTACCCCATCCTCCCCCTGGCCAGAGTGAGCCAGAGCACCCTAATCACCTGCTGCTTTAACCCCGTTCTGTCTGAGCAAAGAACAGACATCCTCAGGTGACCTACATGCAGAGGCAGGCCCAAATCCAAAGCTGAACCCCAGGAGCTGTGCAAACAAAGAAGAGAAAGGGAAATTTCTCCCAGCAACCTCAGGAGCAGTGGATTAAATCTCCACAATCAACCTGATGTACCCTGCATCTGTAGAATAACTGAATAGACAAAAATGATCCCAAAATTGAGGCAGTGAACTATGGAAGCAACTGTAGACTGGGGTTTGCTTTCTGCATCTAATTTGTTTCTGGTTTTATGTTTATCTTAGTTTAGTATTTAAATTTTATTATCATTGGTAGATTTGTTTATTGATTTGGTTGCTCTCGTCCTCGTTTTTATTTATTTACTTATTTTTTATATGTAAATATATATACTTTCTTCCTTTTACTCTTTTTGTGAGAGTGTATGTATATGCTTCTTTGTGTGATTTTGGTATAGCTTTGCTTTTACCATTTGTCCTAGGGTTCTGTCTGTTTTTTTTTTTTTCTTTTTTTAAGTATAGATGTTAGCGCTTATTATCATTGGTGGATCTGTTTTTTGGTTTGGTTATTCTCTGCTTTCTTTCTTTTATTATTATTTTTTTTATTTTAAAGACTATTTATTTTCTCTTTCTTCTTTCTTTCTTTCTCCCTTTTCTTCTAAGCCATGTGTCTGAGAGGGTCTTGGTGTTCAGGCCTGTGCCTCTGAGGCAGAAGAGCTGAGTTCAGGACATTGGTCCACCAGAGATCTCCTGGCTCCACATAATATCAAACGGTGAAAGCTATCCCAGAGATCTCCATCTCAATGCTAAGACCCAGCTACACTCAACAACCAGCAAGCTACATTGCTGGACACCCTATGGCAAACAACTAGCAAGACAGAAACACAACCCCACCCATTAGCAGAGAGGCTGCCTAAAATAATAATAAGGTCACAGACACCCCCAAAAACACCACTGGACACAGTCCTGCAGGCCAGAAAGAAAAGATACAGCCTCATCCACCAGAACATAGGCGCTAGTCCCCTCCACCAAGAAGCCTACACAACCCACTGAACCAATCTTGGCCACTGGGGGAAGACACCAAAAACAACAGGAACTATGAACCTGCAGTCTGTGCAAAGGAGACCCCAAACACAGTAAGTTAAGCAAAATGAGAAGACAGAGAAACACACAGCAGATGAAGTAACAAGATAAAAACCCACCAGACCAAACAAGTGAAGAGGAAACAGGCAGTTTACCTGAAAAATAATTCAGAGTAATGATAGTAATAATGATCTAAAATCTTGGCAATAGAATGGAGAAAATGCAAGAAACGTTTAATAAGGAACTAGAAGAACTAAAGAGCAAAGAAACAATGATAAACAATACAATTAATGAAATTAAATATTCTCTAGAAGGAATCAATAGCAGAATAACTGAGGCAGAAGAATGATAACTGACATAGAAGATAAAATAGTGGAAATAATTACTGCAGAGCAGAATAAAGAAAAAAGAATGAAAAGAACTGAGGACAGTCTTAGAGACTTCTGGGACAACATTAAACACACCAATATTCGAATTATAGAGGTCCCAGAAGAAGAAGAGAAAAAAAAAAGGGACTGAGAAAATATTTGAAGAGATTATAGTTGAAAACTGCCCCTATATGGGAAAGGAAATAGTCAGTCACGTCCAGGAAACGCAGAGAGTCCCATACAGGGTAAATCCAAGGAGAAACACGCCAAGACACATATTAATCAAACTATCAAAAATTAAATACAAAGACAAAATATTAAAAGCAGCATGGGAAAAACAACAAATAACATACAACGGAATCCCCATAAGGTTAACAGCTGATCTTTCAGCAGAAACTGTGCAAATCACAAGGGAGTGGCAGGACATATTTAAAGTGATGAAAGTGAAAAACCTACAACCAAGATTACCCAGCAAGGATCTCATTCAGATTCAATGGAGAAATTAAAATGTTTACAGACAAGCAAAAGCTAAGAGAATTCAGTACCACCAAACCAGCTTTACAGGAAATGCTAAAGGAACTTCTCTAGGAAGGAAACACAAGAGAAGGAAAAGACCTACAATAACAAACCCCAAACAATTAAGAAAATGGTAATAGGAACATACATATCGATGATCGCCTTAAATGTAAATGGATTAAATGCTCCAACCAAAAGACATAGACTGGTTGAGTGGATACAAAAACCAGACCCATATATATGCTGTCTACAAGAGACCCACTTCAGACCTAGGGACACACACAGAGGGAAAGTGAGGAGATGGAAAAAGATATTCCATGCAAATGGAAATCCAAAGAAAGCTGGAGTAGCTATACTCATATCAGATAAAATAGACTTTAGAATAAAGATTATTACAAGAGACAAAGAAGGACACTACATAATGACAAGGGATCAATCCAAGAAGAAGATATAACAATTAAATATTTATGCACCCAACATAGGAGCACCTCAATATATAAGGTAAATGTGAACAGCCATAAAAGGGGAAATAGACAGCAACACAATCATACTAGGGCTCTTTAACACCCCATGTTCACCATGGACAGATCATCCAAAATGAAAATAAATAGGGAAACACAAGCTTTAAATGATACATTAAACGAGATGGACTTAATTGATATTTATAGGACATTCCATCCATAAACAACAAAATACACTTTCTTCTCAAGTGTTTATGGAACATTCTCCAGGATAGATCATACCTTGGGTCACAAATGAAGCCTTGTTAATTTTTTTTTTTTAATAAATTCCCATGAGTGACATAACTAGATCAAAGGACATGATCTTTACTGTGCTTCTTTTTTTAATTAATTAATTAACTTATTTATTTATTTTTGGCTGCATTGGGTCTTCGCTGCTGTGCATGGGCTTTCACAAGTTGCAGCAAGCAGGGGCTACTTATCATTGCGGTGTGCGGTCCTTTCATTGTGGTGGCCTCCCCTGTTGTGGAGCACAGGCTCCAGGCGCACGGGCTTCAGTAGTTGTGGCATATGGGCTCAGTAGCTCCCTGGAATGTGGGATCCTCCAAAACCAGGGCTCGACCCATGTCCACTCCATTGGCAGGCAGACTCTCAACCATTGCGCCACCAAGGAACCCAAAAGCCTTGGCAAATTTAAGAAAATTGAAATCGTATCAAGTATCTTTTGTGACAAGAACGCTATGATACTAGATATCAGTTAAAGGAAAAATCTGTAAAAAAATACAAACACATGGAGGCTAAACAATACACTACTGAATAACCAAGAGATCACTGAAGAAATCAAAGAGGATATCAAAAAATACCTAAAAACAAATGACAATGAAAACATGATGACCCAAACCTATGGCATGTAGCAAAAGCAGCTCTAAAGGGAAGTTTATAGCAATATAATCCTACTACAAGAAACAAGAAAACTCTCAAATAAACAACCTAAACTTACACCTAAAGCAATTAGAGAAATAAGAATAAAAATACCCCCAAAGTTAGCAGAAGGAAAGAAATCATAAAGGTCAGATCACAAATAAATGAAAAAGAAATGAAGGAAACAATAGCAAAGATCAGTAAAACTAAAAGCTTGTTCTTTGAGAAGATAAACAAAATTGATAAACCTTTAGTCAGACTCATCAAGAAAAAAAGGAAGAAGACTCAAACCAATAGAATTAGAAATGAAAAAGGAGGGGCTTCCCTGGTGGCGCAGTGGTTGAGAGTCTGCCTGCTGATGCAGGGGACATGGGTTTGTGCCCCGGTCTGGGAGGATCCTACATGCCACGGAGCAGCTGGACCCATGAGCCATGGCTGCTGAGCCTGCGCATCCCAAGCCTGTGCTCCGCAACGGGAGAGGCCACATCGGTGAGAGGCCTGCGTACCGCAAAAAAAAGAAATGAAAAAGGAGAAGTAACAACTGACACTGCAGAAATCCACAGGATCATGAGAGATTACTACAACCAACTATATGGGTAAAATGGACAAACTGGAAGAAATGGACAAATTGTTAGAAAAGCACAATCTTCTGAGACTGAACCAGGAAGAAATAGAAAATTTGAACAGACCAATCACAAGCAATGAAATTGAGACTGTGATGAAAATCTTCCAATAAACAAAACTGTAGGACCAGATAGCTTCACAGGCAAATTCTATAAAATATTTAGAGAGAAGCTAACACCTATCCTTTTCAAACTCTTCCAAAATATAGCAGAGGGAGGAACACTCCCAAACTCTTTCTACGAGGCCACCATCACCCTGATACCAAAACCAGACAAAGGTGTCACAGAGAAAGAAAACTACAGGCCTATATCACTGATGAACATAGATGTAAAAATCCTCAACAAAATACTAGCAAACAGAATCCTACAGCACATTAAAAGATCATACACCATGATCAAGTGGGGTTTATCCCAGGAATGCAAGGATTCCTCAATATATGCAAATCAATCAGTGTGATACACCATATTAACAAACTGAAGTATAAAAACCATATGGTCATCTCAATAGATGCAGAACAAGCTTTTGACAAAATTCAACACCCATTTATGATAAAAAGCCCTCCAGAATGTAGGCATACAGGGAACTTACCTCAACATAATAAAGGCCATTATGACAAACCCACAGCCAACATCGTCCTCAGTGGTGAAAAACTGAAATGATTTCCACTAACTGAGGAAGAAGACAAGGTTGTCCACTCTCACCACTACTATTCATCATAGTTTTGGAAGTTTTAGCCACAGCAGTCAAAGAAGTGAAAGAAATAAAAGGAATCCAAATTGGAAAAGAGGAAGTAAGGCTGTCACTGTTTGCAGGTAACATGATACTGTACATAGATGCTAACAGAAAACTACTAGAACTAATCAATGAATTTGGTAAAGTAGCAGGATACAAAATTCATGCACAGAAATCTCTAGCATTCCTATACACTAATGATGAAAAATCTGAAAGAGAAATTAAGGAAACACTCCCATTTACCATTGCAACAAAAAGAATAAAATACCTAGGAGTAAACCTACCTAAGGAGACAAAAGACCTGTATGCAGCAAACTATAAGACAGTGATGAAAGATATTACAGATGATACAAATAGTTGGAGAGATATACCATGTTCTTGGATTGGAAGAATCAACATTGTGAAAATGACTATACTACCCAAAGCCATCAACAGATTCAATGCAATCCCTATCAAACTACCAATGGCATTTTTCACAGAACTAGAACAAAAAAATTCACAATTTGTATGGAAACACAAAAAACCCCGAATAGCCAAAGCAATCTTGAGAAAGAAAAACAGAGCTGGAGGAATCAGTCTCCCAGACATCAGATTATACTACAAAGCTACAGTAATCAATACAGTATGGTACTGGCACAAAAACAGAAATATAGATTAATGGAATAGGATAGAAAGCCCAGAGATAAACCCATGCACATATGATCACATTGTTTTTGATAAAGGAGGCAAGAATATACAATGGAGAAAAGACAGCCTCTTCAATAAGTGGTGCTGGGAAAACTGGACAGCTACATGTTAAAAAATGAAATTAGAACACTCCCTAACACCATACACAAAAATAAACTTAAAATGAATTAAAGACCTAAATGTAAGACTAGACACTATCAAACTCTTAGAGGAAAACATAGAATACTCTATGACATAAATCACAGCAAGATCCTTTTTGACCCACCTCCTAGGGAAATGGACATAAAAACAAGAATAAACAAATGGGACCTAATGAAACTTCAAAGCTTTTGCATAGCAAAGGAAACCATAAGCAAGACGAAAAGACAAGCCTCATAATGGGAGAAAATATTTGCCAATGAAGCAACTGACAAAGGATTAATCTCCAAAATTTACAAGCAGTTCATGAAGCTCAGTATCAAAAAAACAAATAACCCAATCCAAAAATGGGCAGAAAACACAAATAGACATTTCTCCAAAGAAGATATACAGATTGCCAACAAACATATGAAAGGATGCTTAACATCACTAATCATTAAAGAAATGCAAGTCAAAACTACAATGAGGTATCTCCTCACACCAGTCAGAATGGCCATCATGAAAAAAATCTACAAACAGTAAATGCTGGAGAGGGTGTGGAGAAAAGGGAACACTCTTGCACTGCTGGTGGGAATGTGAATTGGTACAGCCACTATGGAGAACAGTATGGAGGTTCCTTAAAAGTTAAAAGTAGAACTACCATATGACCCAGCAGTCCCACTACTGGGCATATACCCTGAGAAAACCATAATTCAAAAAGAGACATGTACCACAGTGTTCATTGCAGCTCTGTTTACAATAGTCAGGATATGGAAGTAACCTAAGTGTCCATCGAGAGATGAATGGATAAAGAAGATGTGGCACATATATACAATGGAATATTACTCAGCTAAAAAAAGAACCGAAATTGAGTTATTTGTAGTGAGGTGGATGGGCCTAGAGTCTGTCATACAAACTGAAGTAAGTCAGAAAGAGAAAAACAAATACCGTATGCTAACAGATATATAAGGAATCTAAATAAATAAACAAATGGTGCTGAAGAACCTAGGGGCAGGACATGAATAAAGACACCTATGTAGAGAATGGACCTGAGGACACGGGGAGGGTTAAGTGTAAGCAGGGATGAAGTGAGAGAGTGGCGTTGACATATATACACTACCAAATGTAAAATAGATAGTGGGAAGTAGCAGCATAGCACAGGGAGATCAGCTCGGTGCTCTGTGACCACCTAGAGGTGCAGGATAGGGAGGGAGGGTGGGAGGGAGACACAAGAGGGAGGGGACTTGGGGATATTTGTATGCATATAGCTGATTCACTTTGTTATACAGCAGAAATTAACACAACAGTGTAAAGCAATTATACTCCAATAAAGATGTTAAAAAAAAAATAGGTCTGACTCTTTGTGGGGAAGAGTTTAAATAAAGGCTGAGAGAGCTATTTTTATAAAAAGCACTATAAGACTTCAGATACCAACAGAGCTGTTAGAGAGACCAAGAGAAGGATGAAGAGAATTCAGTAACAACCCAGCATCTTGAAGGGTTTTCAATTCTTGGCTCACCTAGGCAAATATTTTCCCCCAGTTGCCTTGGAGGTATCTAACAACAAAAAAAGATGAAAGACAGTAAGAGGACAAGAGCAAACTTTGCCTGGAGGCTTGTGTGGTATCAACATAGAGCCTCCCAGAAGAAATAGCTAATGGGGTAGAGGTCAGATGTATCTGGTTAGAACCCCAAATCTTGCATAAGTACAGATGGGAGTTAGTAACTTTGAATGTTGACAGTTATATGAGCTCTTTGTATCTCCAGATTGCTGTGGCTTAAGGAAGTTTGTGTTGCACTTTATTGTTTATAACCATATTCATATTCAAATATTGTAAATTCAGGCTATAGTCATTTAAATTGTGGAATAATGGGTTAGGGTTAAACTTTAAGTATATTGTTTCTCTGTAAATGATGCAGCTTGATAATGCAATTCAAATGTTCTTGGTTGTCAGAATTTAAGGAAATTTTCCTCATCTCACTCAATGTTTCTTTTATATATTTTGAAAATTCTAGAGTATTTCAGGCATACAAAAAATGACAGAAAATATTTTTTTTCTAAAACCTATGCACTCACGGATACAATTTTGCAAATTTTTATGTTTTTATATATTTACTTCAGCTCTATTTTTTAAAACAATAGGGATCCAGTTAAAACAATCTTTTTCTCCATCATTTCTCCCCATAAGTACCTAGTATGTTAAAACTAGTAAACTTCTTTGTGGTCTATATTTTTTATGCTATCCATATTCCAGTGCTTCCACAAATGATATACGGTTTTGCCAGATACATTTAAATTTTTTACCTAGCAGATACATACATTGATCTTCCTGCTTTTTAGTCTGAAGCCAGTTTCTGTCTGTGGAAAAGCACTCAGTTCATCCATAGCAGGCCAGAAATGCTGAAGAGTTAATATCCCTGGACAACCCTAAACAAATGAGAGATTGATGGAAAACAGGAGGTTAATGCATCCAGCTGTGATTTCATGGTCATTGTTTCAAAGGAGAGTAATTAGTGAATTGATTTAAAGAAAAATGTTAAGTAGATAATTTACTGGAAGATCACACTTATGGCAAAACTCACAAAGGTGGTTTGTGTGCAAAATCTATGAGTCTAAGGAGTGTTAGGTATGGAGGGGAAACCTGTCTCAAGGATCAAGGGTCTGAATTACTCTGAGTTCCATCTTTAACCACTGTCTCTCATTTTCTTATTGATGCATCCATTCCACAAGCATGTGTTCATTCTGAGTTATACTCCATAGCATATCTGGGAGGTCCTAAAGGAAATGAGCAAAAGCTGGCTACAGTAGTAACATATTCATTTAACACACCTTGCATTGGTTTTCTTCCCTTTCTTCCTTTCTCATTTCTCCACTTTCTCTTCTTGTGCTTACCTTACAAACAAAATATTTACCCCAAGACCTTTGTCTGATGGTCTGCCTTTGGGGTACCTCAGACTTAAGACACGTGATCTAAACTGCTCTGTATATACGTATTTCCTTTTCACTTCTAGCCATTCTTTCATCTCAGGCACATAAACAGCAGCCACAGAGTCCACTGATATTCTGAAACAGGTGATGCCAATTTATGACTCTGTGCTTTGCCTAATCTCACTTATGGTTTCTGTAGACTTCCTATACAACACGCATCTCAGTGCACATGGCTGGCTCTAACCCACATGCCTGTTTCCTTCCTGATGTTACTACCTCTTGCCTGAAATGCCCTTTATCACTGCCTTTGAAGTCTGGCTCCTCCTTCAAGATTCTACTCAAAACTTTACCTTTCCCTAAAACTTTCCCTTGACACACTGAAGTTGAATTACTAGCTCCTCAAAATATTCAGAACACTTTGCCAATATAGGACTTATCACAGTGTTTTGCTCAATATACTATCATCCTTAGTGACACAGCTGTGCTTCTTTGTCAATTGTAAATTCCTTGATAGCATGAGCTTGGTGCTACTGTGTTGTACAGTTTTTTTATACGTTATATCAGCATCTGTTTAATAAACCCATAATACGTAATAAGATTAAATGACTATTATAAAGACTTCAAAAGTATTTTATAAGCTAGATTTAACTTACTAAATAGACTTAAAAATACATTGTAATTAAAGTTTTTAATCTAATTTTGTCACTTAATTTTGAAAAAGTGCTAAAATGTAAATCATATTGTCTGCATAGCAGGTAAGTATGGTAGATTGAAAAATTATAATTATTCATCTTTACCAATATTTACACTGTTGTTTTTGCTTCATGATGTAGAGAACATTCTCTCTCATCCCTAGATTGTAGGTTTAGCTATGTCACGTGCTTTGGACAAAGATATGTCTATGGAAATGACAGTAAAACAATTACACATTAAGACCATAAGGGGACTGGCATGATTTTGTTTTGTTTGTGTGTATGCCTCTAACATTTCCATGCAACAGCTTCCCTTGGGTAATGGCTATCCCTTCAACATCAACCCCAGAATGACACAAATGGAGAAGACCAAAGCCATCTAGAAATGTATTCTGGAGAAGGGAAATCTCAGCTGAGAGCAGAATGTCATACTTTTCTGCCAATAGAAATTCTAATAGTAGGTTCTGTCATGCAAAAAATGTGACCCTAAAAACAAGACATCATAAAATAATAAGTTCATTGCTAATGTCACTTTTCATAATTTTATTCTTTTTACCAACTTTGCTTGGTTAACTAAATTATCTGTGGGTTCAACTAAGTGCCACCCAGGTTGTATTTTCACATACAAACTCCAAAAAGATGAATGGTTAGTTTTAATGATTCCATCTTATAATTAAAATCAACAACTACAACAATATTAAAAAATCTCAATATATTAGAAGAGAGAGGTATCAATTATTTTCCACCACCTCACAGTTATAGGTTTATCACATAACCGGCTATATTCTACTCAAATAATTGAGACATGCCTCTGGCACTGGAAAACTAATTACACTCTCTTTTTACACTTAATAAGTCCCATAAATCATAATGTTTAATTTTGCAGCACAATATTTCATCTCATACAAGGTAAAAAAATGTAGCTTTCCTTGGCAGGAAAATAACATAACAGAACAATTATTAGTAAATGAAAAGTCACTAGTCTATAAATTCACATTATTAGATTATTTCATTGTTTTGGTCACTTGAGGCTCACGTTTATAAACCTTGCATCTTTCTTCGCAGGTACACTTCTTTATTAAAACTAAAAGGTAACCATAATTCAAAAGTGGAGCCATAGCAATGCTTAAGATAGTTACACCCATTTCAAACCAAACAATTCTGCTCAAGTTGGTCTCTGTAGGTTCATTCCTGCATTTCACAATAAGACAACCGAAGGCCTTTGAAATGTGATTATGAGAGAATGACAGCCAAGCTTTTGAAACTCTCTATGAAGGAAGCTGAGTATATAGTTTGCTGCTATTTGGTTTTCATTCAGTTTGAAAGATACACAATCATATGTTTATGATTATTGGGGAGTTTCAGAATATTTCCAGTAGATATCTAGGAATATGTTAATTTCTGTGCCTTCTATTATTATCCACATTCACTCCTTCAGAAAATATTTATAAGTGTCCCAAATAAAAAATGTTATTGCTGAAAGATACACTATTTAGGATCATAGTGTCTAAGGGCTGGAGAACACACACAGTTTATATTATAAACCTTTCCTTTATTCCTCTATTCCAGTGATTAGCAAACTACACATCCTGAAGACCAAATCTAGGCTGTCACCTTTTGTGGTAAACTTGATGGGAACACAATTTCTGTTGATTTGTGAATGATCTCTGGCTGCTCTCACGCTACAGTGGCTGAGGTGAGTAGTTGCAAAAGAGACTGAGTGCCTTGAAAGGTCTCAAAGATTTCCTGTCTGGCCCTTTGCAGAACATGTGTACTGAATCCTGCTCTATTCAATACGGTTTAATATGCATGCTTACTGTATAGTGGAATTGTGCACAGTTTAATGTGTAAAATGAGAAAATTGGATTTTTAGAGAACTTAAGTGGTTGCTTAACATCGTGTAGTTAACTAGAGGCAATTCTTATACTCAACTGATATTGCATTGCTCTGAATTCAGTGTGTTTCCTCTACCACAAGACTATGAGACCTGCTAGTTAAGCTGTGAAAACGAGGCATCATTTAAAATTAGGGCACTTATTAAAAAATATTCATTAGCCACTTCATAAAATTGAGATTTTCATTTGTATGTAGGCTATTGTATTATTTCATATAATGAAGCATATTTTAGGGACTGGATAAATTTGGCTACATGATAATCCTCATCGTGTTTTTAGCTGAAAGAGGCAGCCAGAAAGACATCTCCTTCAATAACCTACTGTCCAAGTTTCTTGACTACCATCCTCTCTATCTTGACCACAGTTATTATCAGGAGCCAGACAACCTACTGTCATCATGCATGCTCACTTGTAAAATGACAAAATTATAGATTTCTCTCTGAGCTTATGTTTTTCCACTACTCTAGCTTTATTCCCCCAAAAAACTGATCTTCATGTATCAAAAATGCATATTCCTTTTGATTTAGAAATTTACTTCAAGGCATTTATACAGTAAGTTATTCTTGTACTTTATACAAATATATTTTATTTCGTAATGGGGAAAAATCTGCCAATTACCTAAATACCAATAGAAAAGATAAATATATCTTGGTATGTCCAGTTATTAAAAATAATGGGGCTTCCCTGGTGGCGCAGTGGTTGAGAGTCCGCCTGCCGATGCAGGGGACATGGGTTCGTGCCCCGGTCCGGGAGGATCCCACATGCTGCAGAGCGTGAGCCATGGCCGCTGAGCCTGTGCGTCCAGAGCCTGTGCTCTGCAACGGGAGAGGCCACAACAGTGAGAGGCCGCGTACCGCAAAAAACAAAAAACAAACAAACAAAAAAATAACGAATTGACTTTTTATAAAGTTATATCTATAGCACATATTATGAATGAAAAGAGCAAGATGCACAAATGGGAGTAGATTTTTCTGCTCAGTCCCCCTCTCTTCAATGTGATTATCTGCTTGTCGTCCTCTGTTTAGCTTCATTGCATTGCTATGGGCCAGGTGCCTGAGACAGAAACTTAGTCTCCTTTGCACCACTGTTTCCCTTGTCTGTTATTGGTCGGTTGTACATATTATCTACAAAATAACACTCCAGCTCAATCCCTTCTACCTCATTCCAGCTGTCACAGCTCTAGGTCAAACTCTTATTTCTCTTTGCTGAACTTCTGAACTCCTGCAACAAACTCCTGACCCCTGTTTGAGAAAGCAGTATTTCTTCAAGTCTTTGCAATTAGTTCTCCCCATCACCTTCAAGCATTATTTTTAAAGAGACACATGAGTACATCAGTCTTGTTTTTCAGAACTTTGAATGACCCTGTTGCTCTTGTGATGAAGCCTAACCTCCAGTCATAGAATATCTTTTCTTTCATGACCTGGCAACAGCTCTCCTCTTCTGTAGGGGTCAGAAATCTCTTATGCATGCAGGAACCAAGAAGGAGATGTCAGTTAACAAAATCAACCTTGTGGAGTGTGTGTCCAGTTTCATCTGGACAGCAGCTCCTCAGATTTGGGCAAGCATTCCCATCTGATGGTGTGTGTCCAGTCTCTGCCTTTATTACCACCACTAACTCCCATTATTAAATATGAAAGGCCAGCTCTAATATCACTTTCCTTTCATAGTTATTTCTGACCAACCCTTCCTCCATCTCCCACCCAAGTTCAAATTAAATGCTTTCTTATCTGTGTCCAGGACACTCCATCTATATTCTCATGATGGTCTTTATCACCATATATTTTAGTTATCATTTGACATGTCTATCTTTCTTCCTAAAATGTGATCTCCATGAAGGTAGGGAGTATACCATTTATCTTGTATAATTCTCAAGGCTGAGGTGCTGCATATATGAGAAATGAATTGACATTTGAAGCATCAAAAAGTAAGACTACAAATAAAATGCTTCATGGACTGAAAAGCAAAGTATGGTTATATGTCATAACACCAAGGAGGATGATAAATGCTTCATTGAAGGAATGAGTTTTCAAATGAATCTTGAAGAGCAAATAGGAATTTCCAGATAGGAGATGAAGTTGTGAAGGATGAGAGGGAGAGTGAGAGAAGGGATTCTGTACTCAGGAGACGAGCATTTGCAGACTCGCACAGGTTGTGGCCTGGGCTGGGAATGGAAGGCTGTCAGCCACTAACAGTGAATCTCATGGGATGAGGAGAGGTGGGAACTAGCTGGGTTCTAGGACCGTAGACTGAGTTCAAAGTGATATACAGATTCCAGATGTCATCGTAAAGTTTCGAGATTTCATCTTACTGGTGTGGGATGTCAGGGACATTTTTAAAGTGATTTTGTTATAACATGATTTATGTTATATCTGTTACTTAGGAAAAAATATAGTTCTTTCAGCTACATAGAGACCAACTTGGCTGGAGAAGCAACTTGAGAAGGTTGCTGAAAATATATAAGGTCCAAAGATGAGGTATTGAGTTGAGGCATGAGAGATGGGAGAGCCACAGATGGTGGATATGCAGAACTTGCAGTTTGTGAATTATACCTTCTTTCCAAAGCAGAACCCTTTGGCTAGAAGGCTCACTGTTCACCCAAAATGCTCCCTTCTTATGTATTCTCTAACATACTTTGGGAGGAAGAGCTCTTTGATAAAACCCATGCCTCTGACCCTCAGTCCATATAAGAGACCCTTAGTCCTCATGTTCTCCTAGCCCTTCTCCCACACTCTAGAAGCAGATGCACTCACAGGATGTCTCTGTTAATCTTTTGTTTTATACTAACTAGGCTGTGAGGATAAGTATCTTGAGGAAAGTGCCTGTGTGTTGTCTTGTATATCTTTTTAATCAAGCATGGTAGGCTGCAGCGGGCCTCTCACCGTTGTGGTCTCTCCCGTTGCGGAGCACAGACTCCGCGGCCATGGCTCATTGGCCCAGCCGCTCCGCGGCATGTGGGATCTTCCCGGACCGGAGCATGAACCCGCGTCCCCTGCATCGGCAGGCGGACTCTCAACCACTGCGCCACCAGGGAAGCCCTTATTGCCTTCTTTTAAATCTTTCTAGCTTTGACTGCCTTTCTACACTTGCCTCAATAATTTGAGATAATGCTTTCCTTAATGACTAAGTGTGCAAAATAGATTGTTAATTTTTATTTAATAAAACACATACTGTGCTTTAAGTGCTACATCATCAAAAACCAGATATAGATTCAGCTATGAAAATTTAATTAAATTTTCCCTCATAAAAGCTGTCTAAAAATTACTCTATACAATGTAGCTGTGCTATAAGAGAAACACTGAAATACTGCTAAAGATTTCAATTAAAGTATAACAGAGAACAAATGAAAAATTAAGAAAATAATTCATTCTTTTATTATTGAATTAAAATTAGGAAGAAATTACATTTTGCAAACAAGTAGATACATCTTATGCCACATATTTCAGCTTATATTGTTTAATGCTTTAAAATATAAAACTATCAAATAATAGTTAAATCATTGTTCTTATCTGAAATTGGTTAACTTTGTGAATTTCATCCTTTTAAAGAGAACCAGTTGTGTCGATTTTGAATAAATTCTTGGCTGGCATTAGCATCTGTTCTCCGCGGGCCTTTTACAGTAACAGCAGTGAAATGAGCACCATTTCTTATATCTCTGTTTCATATGTCCCTCAGTGCTACATAGCTAAAGACCATTAAGGTCAATTTAATAATATCTATGCTCTCCTAATAATTAAAAAAAATTACTAGAGAACATTTAAAACTAGAGTAAAGTGTAGACAATGAAATACAAAGTCAACCTCTCTTTTGGAGGGAGGATAAATTGTTAGCGCTTTAGAAAATGTGGCAGTATATAACAAAAGAGTTAAAGATTCTCCTTAGTGAGGGGTTGAAATGAATAGGTAGGACACAGAGTAATTTTAGGACAGTGAAACTACTTTTTATGATATTATAATGATGGATATGTGTCACTATACGTTTGTCCAAGCCCATAGAATGTACAACACCAACGGTGAAACCTAAGGTTAACTATGGACTTTGGGCGATTATGATGTGTCAATGTGGATTTATTCTTGGTAAGAAATGCACCATTCTAGTGAGCAGTGTGGATACTGGGGAAGGCCTTACATGTGTGGGAGCAAGGAGTACATGGGAAAACTCTGTATGTCTCTCAATTTTGTTATAAACATAAAACTGTTCTAAAAAATACTGTCTTAAAAATTATTGATGGAATTACATTTTATCAAGCCAGAACTTAGAACATGTGTTTGTTTTCCCATCTACCCAGAATAACATTAAAGTAACTGTAACTTAGAGCTGTGTGGCAATACTGAAAAGACAAAAACCAAAAACAAGAAAAGCATTTGTCCCCCGTGGAGGAGGGGTTAAGAGTCTTTGAAAGAGAGGGAGCATATTATACCATTTTAACATTTAAAACAAAACTTTAAGTCAAAGTTTACACAGAAGATGATTTCCAAGAAGATAAGGGCTGTTTCTCTCAGTCTCTTGATTCCATTAGGACATCTTGTTGGCTTCAAAACAAGAACATTGGGCTTCCCTGGTGGCGCAGTGGTTGAGAGTCTGCCTGCCGATGCAGGGGCCACGGGTTCGTGCCCCGGTCTGGGAAGGTCCCACATGCCGCGGAGGGGCTAGGCCCAAAGCCTCAATAATCTGAAAATATTATTTGAATAATGCACTTTATCAAGGCTTCAAACCATTAAAATATCCCATTCTCTGGTTAAATGTGAATAATGAATAACCTCCAGTTTGAAAATAACAATTATTGAGTGATCTTAACATCAGTTAGTCTTTGCTCTAGTGAGTTAAGGATTACATGGCAGAATGACTTCTTAAGTCTCAAAAGAATGGAAAGGGCTCTGTCCTCAATGTACCAGAAAACCCATTCTAGAGAGACAAATATTAGCGTCCAATCTAGCTGTGCCAACATCTGTTTGCCTGTCCTCTGGGGAAGAATAAATGTTAAAGAAAAAATGTCAGTTAATAGAAACACTGCTAAGAAAATTGTGCAAGATAAATAGACAGCAGCATTAAGAGAAATTCTCTTTTGCTGAGAGTTGCAATTGTTTTATAGATGGATATTATTTACTGATTTAAACTTATCTCCACTGTTTAAAAATATTATATAAATTTACCACATTTTCTTCCTGATTTTATGATACATACCAACTTGTAAAATTTTTGCTTAACCCAAACTCTATTTTAGTGACAACATATATACCATTAGGTATTTTTAAAAGCAACATTATTCACAAGTAAGATAAATTGTGTATTCTAAATAATAGATTTCTTATTGATAAGTAAGCAAACATTATTTTTAGGAAATATTTAAAGAAGCAAAAATAATATATCACAAATTATATTCATTCCAAATAATGCTGAATCTGAGTTAGTGTTATTAGTTTCAAGTAATCTGATTTTTTTCAGTACATATAGTCATGTATGAACAATGCACATGATTGACTGTATAAAAGGAATTGGAAAGGAGAAAAAGAGTTTGCTTCTATAGATGAGTGATCATAGATTTTATTCTTGAATTTACCATTAACCCAGAGTAATTTTTATCTCCTTCCTTTACACCTGCAGGTTTCTGATAATCTTACATTGCTTGTCTTTAAGGTCAGCTGTTATGATTTAGTCTTTATATATACTAAAACTCAATGTAATATTTAATAAATATTTAGATAAAGCTTTAATAAAAACTAGCTTATCACTAAATCAGTTAAATCACATAATCAACCTAAAACTTGTCTTAATGCCAAGGACCGTTGAAGCTTGCTGCCTTAAACTATATCTTGCAATTTGAAATGCAAGAGATATAAGAACAATTCTTACCAGTTATATAAGCATCATTGTGTCACTGTATCCAGGTTGGCCCATTTACAGTTTTCAATATTTAAGACAATGCACTATCCATGGGCACTCTCTAATGCTAATTCAAGGGCCTGCATTAATTTGTTCGCTATACCTCTAGTTTACTATTTTTTAGAAGTAGGGTTAAGACTAATATAAAGCAAGCTCTGCAAATTTTTATTTTTCTGTGATTTCCTGTGCCATTAGTGTGATCTATGTATCGATAGAATCATGGACCAAGTCTCTCTGATCAATGGCAAAGACCATAGCGTGTTACATAATAAAATGCAGTTCATAGCTTTCTTACAGCATATTTATTTTAAATTAATATTCAGTAGCTTCTGAATCCCAGAAAAAGTCTGGCACCCAGAAAAAGTGAATGCAAAAGTCAGTTGCAAGTAAATGCCATTATGGCCTTATTGGCATATTCACATTCACTACTGCAAAAAAATGATGATGAGAAATATCCCAGGTTCTAACCATTCACAGCCAGATGTGATGCAGATAAACAGCCTGGATTTTATCCTGAGAAATAAGTTAGTTAGTTTTTGCAAATAAGGTATAGCTTCTAACCATAAGTAGGGAACAAAATGTCCTAAGAAAGAAAATGTGAATGTATAATCATTCTTGTTTAGTCTAGCAAAACCTCGCTAACTCACACCTCCTGAAGGGAATCCTAATCAATAGTGATGAAAAAAAATTATAATATGAATTTTAAGTACATTAGTGTGATCCTGATACTCATCTTTTATTGATGGTATCTGAATAAATAAAATAAATTTAATTAACATTAAATGCTATATATGTGTATGTATATATATGTTTTATATATAGCACATATATATTTTCTCAGCAGATTTTCCCACACGTGCACTAAAAAGTCCTACATGAACACAGTTGTAAATTATGAGAAAATTTTAATGAATAAGAATCCATGAAATTTCCCCTCTATAAAATGTCAAACTAGAAAGATATTAAGTGGTTGAAATATAGTGTTCTGAAACCTCTATGCATCTCAGTTGAGAAAGAATGGAATTTTACAAAGTAAAATATATGATTGTTGGTAATTGTTTAGCCTTGAGACTCTTATCCTCCACTCCCTCACGTATGGGAATAATATTATCTTTTTGTTAAGATTGTGACATTTGAAGGATAATATGCATTGAAGTGTTTAGCATATATCTGGCAAATAGAAGACACTGGACATTGTATAGTAAATATTATTACTTTTGTCAATATAATACTAATCATTACTATAAGTAGTGGGAGCAGTAGTATACTCGTAGTTACATTTTCTTAGATTTGCAATGTTATATTAGTCCGACTCCCATTTTGATGTTTGACCACTGACTTCTTTTAAGTCTCTCCTTTCTCTTCCCTTTGGCACCATAGGTAGGGATGCTGATAAGAAAGTCCTTGCATGTGCTCGTCTCCTCCTTTAGCACTGATAGGACATTTCTATCTCCCGTGCACATGAACATGTTCCCAGTCCAACCTCCTTGACACTGTAAAGGCCCAACTCATTCCCTCTATTTTGCCCATATGGGCCCAAACCTGCTTGTACGTGACCAGCTCTCCCCATGCATTCCTTGTATGAGTTATAAACTTTCAAATTCTTTTGGTGTGTGGAGTATCACCAACCTTGACAACTGAGAAATTTCAAGTGTTGGTCCATTCTGCTTTGACGAAGTGACCAAAACGATGACTGGCAACTCAGGAGGATGCTCTAAGCTGTCACCACCACTCCTTTGAGATCTTTCTCCTCTGGATCTCAGCTTACTCTGCACATAGTGCATGGGATGGCTCAGCTGCTTGTTGGTGATCTTGCATTTTGAGTTGTGCTCCTTTTGTCGAGTCCTCTTGAGCTTCTTTTAAAATTGTTCTGACTTAAATCAGAAGTTTTGGTATTTGGCACTTAAGGATGAGCACAGGATTGGGCTGTCCTTCAGGTATCCCTGGGTCATGCATCTCAGCCCAGACCTATCTGTGTGACGCTGAGTGGATCGCGTGTCTGTGACTGATGCTAGGCTCAGGGAAAAGACTTTTACTCTGTAATTGTTTGCCTGTGCGTCTCAGCCAGCTATTGGCCTCCATTCTACAGAGTGCTCAGGAAAAAGACTGTTATACCCTGTGCAATATATGAGCCCATCAGGTTAGTCAAGAAAAAGAGAGTCAAAAAAAAAAAAAAAAAGAAGGAGAGTGAACCAGCTCTTTCCAGGCACCCAGGTATGACACTAAATTAATGACATGCTCCTGCCAGGAGATTCACTGGACACTCTCACGGGAACAAATGCTCACTGTTGCACTTACAGAGAAGGGGTGGGCTAGTGCCCTACACATGGTTCAGGCACCTGCCATCTTGGTAAAATTGTTAGGCATCATGTGATCCACTGAAGGTTGCTTCCTTCCTAATGTAGCTAAAAGTCATCTCCTAACATTGTCAGCACAACCTCTGTCAAGTAGGCCCCACACCTGCTAGGTCACTTTGACTTCTGGAGACAACATATTTACATCTTTACATTTACGTATACTGCTGAGGCCTATTTATGAGGTCGCGCAGAAATCGTCCCGCTTTGAACAGGGCCCTTATAACAGAAGGCCCGAGAGTCAATACTGATGGCCATACTGCAGGCCCATCTTTTAGTACCTTCTGGAGATTCCTCTATGGAGAAAGCTGTTGCAACTAACTATGCTCCTATGCTTCTTAGATTCTCTGGACAACTCTTGGTGGCTGCACATTGCTTCTCATACGAAAGTCTGCTCGCTTAGGTCCTGGACTCATGATATTAGAGCAACAACTGC